>NC_051288.1:26799157-26966657 GCF_015220745.1 Sebastes umbrosus | reverse complement strand
AGGAGAGGAGGAGAGGAGGAGAGGATTAAAGGCTTCTTATATAACATTGCAATATTCCTTTAAAGATAAAATAATATAATATGTAAATATAGTTATAGTGCAGGATGAGGTGATCAGTGTGACCCTCTGACATCCAGCAGGAAATAAAGACGCGGTCGTCAGCCATCAGCACCGCTCTCATTAAAACCTCCCTAGCAACCGTTGCTACAGCACAGTGATGATGTGGCGACGACCTTTGTGAGAGAGGAAAGTAGGACAGAGCTCAGACTCGCTGAGAGGTGACCCGTCCAAACACAAAGACTCTGACTCATCCCTCTGATACGCTCTCCGTCCATCTCTGGACCGCTCACCGTCATCACCTGGAGCACATCTGTCTCCATACATCACACCTTCTGCTACATCTAATGGGACTTATTGTATGGAGGACAGAAGCTGCCTGAATGAATAAATAAATAAATAAATAAATAAATAAATAAATAAACAAATACATATGCCAAAAAAAAATATTAAAAATATACTGTATTTAACAGTAAGTGACAAAATGTGCACATAAATTGATATTTCTGTTGAAATTGAAACAGAAATATCAATTTATGTCACATTTAATCAATTAACTAATGGCTACATATGTTTTTAATAAAGACACTATTAGTACTTTTAGTGTAAAAGAGTATTTTTACTGTGTGGTATTAGTACTTTTACTGTAACATTGAAAGCTTTTTTATTTATTTATCTTTGTATTAATTCCCTACTTTTATTTATTTCTGTATTTATTTTTATTATTTTTTAAATGTATTTATATATGTTTGAATTTTTTTAAAATGTATTTATTCATTTTATTTTATTTTGTATTTATTCATTTATTTTGCATTATTTATTTATTCATGCATTTATCTTTTATTTTTGCATTTATTTCGTATTTATTTATTTTTGCATTTATTTTTTATTCATTAATTATTTTCGCCTTATATTTTATTTATTTTTGCATTCATTTTGCATTTATTTATATATTTTAAAAGTATGTATTTATTTATGCATTTATTTATTTAGCGTGCAATAAGAATTCCTTTCTTGATTTCTGCATGTCATTTCTACGCCATGTATCCTGTACGGACTGCAATGTAAACACATCCGTGTATAAATGCTACGATAAGAGTTGGTAGAGTTAGTGACGTAGAATAAGACCTCTGATGGTGGATGGACGGGTCCAACAAACACCAGCGTTTCACCAGCAGGCCGCTGTTGGAGACCGAACGCGGGAGGAGTGGATGGGTGGGTCAAAACAAGGATGTATAATTGGGTTCTTGTTCTGAGCATCGTTCGGTGCCACAACGACTCTACTGTGAAACCTCCAGAGGAGTAATTTGGATTTTGCTGCTGAAACGAAAGGATTTGTCTCCGGTCTAATTCATGCTGAGGAGGTCGTTTACTTCAGGAGCTCGTTCACACTGAAGCTCTTGTTTTGTGGGTCAGTTTTGTTTTTGTGCTGTAAACAACAATGTGGTCACATAATCCCAGCGTGAGCGCTGTGACGGCTCTGAAACGACGGTTTACGTAACCAAAGCTGACCTGAAAGAGCTCAGTCAGAGCACCGACCTCCCGGTACGTCTTAAGACTCGCCGCTGCCGAGCCGATGCCTATTTTCATCCGTTAGTACGACAGAGACGTGTTACTGGAGTCATCTGGGGCTTCCTGTTAAACTGTGATCTGTTTGGGTCGAGCTGTCTGATCCAATCCCGACAGAGCGCTGGATGCAGTCTGTGACCTTTGACCTCTCCAGGTTGAATCAAGGGAAAGAGGCTTTGCAGGTTGTGTAACCTCTCCGCTGGTTTGGTTGTAAAGTGTGTGCGTGAACAGATGATCTATAAATATCTCCACGTCCGTCATTGTTCCATCATCCTTTATCCTCACAATATCTGAATAATGATATTAAAGCATCGTCCTTTTACTCTTTTATTTCCAGAAAGAATAGCTTATGACTGTCACTGCCTGCCATTCTCTGAGGATTTATTTATTTTTATATTCATTTTTTAGTCATTTATTTATTTTGCATTTATAATTTATATATTCATGCATTTATGTTTTATTCATTTAATATTTTTTTTGCATTTATGTTTTATTTATTTTTTATTTAATACCTTTTGCATGCATTTAGTATTTATTTATTAATTTATATACTTTTGAATTTTTTTTTTATTCGTTCATTATTTTTGCATTTATTTAATTATTTATTCATTTTTTTGCTTATTTTATATTTATTTTTAAATGTATGTAGTTGTGTTACGTTGTCTCGTACATATTTCACTTAGTTTACGTACTTATTTTAAGCCAAACCAAGACATTTTTCTTTAACCTAACTAAGTGGTTTTGTTGCCTGAACTTGACTGCGGGCGTTACTGTAGTTTAGTTGCACGGCGGAACGTCCGTGTAATGTCGCGTGGTATTTATACAACTCGTTCTCAATGCCAACAGCGCCCCTCGGCATCGGAAACCGCCGCTTGGTCAGCGCCCCTCTAGTGACAGGATGTGAAGAACCGGGCTTTAAACTAACTCCAATGTAAACCCGAGTATATTGACACGTCGTAACGTAAGAGGGGTACCCCGTACGTCGGTCTCCGAGGCCGAGGGGCGCTGACCAAGCGGCGGTATTTGACAAGTTGACCGAGATGCAAATGTAGATATGTTTTTTTGCACAAATCGCTCCACAACAAAAGTGAACAAGATGTTTTCATGCCGTCGGAAACAGAAGAAACTAAAAGACGCCGGTAACCGTGGTGATGCATCCAGCTCTGTGTTTAGGTGTTTCTGAGTGTTTCGTGTCATTAGTGTTTCCAAGCGCGACAGATATTTATAGCTGCACTCGCGAGCGCGAAGGGAAATCAATACTGGGAGCCCGAGGCAGGAAGGATATTGGCTCGGCCTCTTCCACTTCCAGCCCTCGCACACTCACTAAAAATACTACTACCATTCACCCCCCCGCACGCACAGCGTTAACACACGACTCCCCTGATGACTTCCTCACCTGAAGCTAAACAGTACGACTATCTGATTATTACAGACCTTTATTGTGTTACTACCAAGTAAAGACGTCAGCAGGAGAAGACAACAGAGCAGAATGAGTTTTAATCCCTCATCAGATGTTCTGTATCGATCTGCCTCTCTGTGACATAACACACGTTACAGTCCAATAATAACTCCGGTACGCGGTACAGTACGACTGCTGAGGACACGCGGGGCCAACGCTGTCATCCAGAGACTCACAAGCTGCGTTTAAAACAGTAAAGAAGTCAAGAAATTACATAAAAGAAAGAAATTAAAACGTGACATAATTCAGTGAAAGATTCAAGTTTTAGTTTTACGTCTTTTTCAGCGACAGTTTGCAGAAGAAGCAGAACTCTTTAAGTGCTGCTGTTGGTTCAGAAACAGCTTTTAGTACTTAGAAAAGATAATGTGGTGCACAGCTTGGGGGGCTTTTCCATATAGTTTATGATTTTAGATCATATATTGAAGAAAGGATCAATCAAATATTTACCTTCTGTATCTCAACAAGCTTGTTTTATTTATTACATTTCAGTAAATCAGTTTTTGTAACACTTTAGCACTTTTATTTTGAAGGTTAGAAGCTCAAACCGGGAGTCTTATTTTGATAGGGTATTACTCTAACAAACTTTCAGCTGATGTTTCCATTAAAAAATCCAATAATGAAGGTTTGATTTAGTTTTATACTTTTATAATATCACATGTTCTAGTTTTTATATCTTGATTATAAAAATATTGATTGAAGATTGAAAATAAAAAATTAATTGTCATATTTGGTAACAATTATACTTATAATAACCATCATTTATAAATGGTAAATTGGTAGTTAATTAAACTTAGTTCGTAGTTATTTTACTGTTAACAAACAATTCAATAATTAATAATAATTACTAATTATTAGTAATTTTATTAATTATTTAATTTGATTTTATAATGATAGTTTATATTATATAAAATTATTTTAAATTAATTATATTATATAAAATATTTTAAATATATTTTAAATTTTTAGGCTTATTGTTGCATATATATATATATTTATAAATATGTATAAACATTTTTTATATAGATAGATAATACTTTGATAGTTGATTTCTGATCCATCTATCTACGTAATGTTTATAGATGTTTTACAGATCATTTAGTAATCATTAACAAAAACGTAATATATTATATCAGATGTTATAATGTGTGTAACATCGTTGTTACCTCGTTGTTTGTCTTCTCTTCTGTCAGAAAGCGGACGTTGTGATTGGCTGCTGTTTTTAACTCTCTGACCTTTGACCCTGGAGTCGCTGCAGAGAGGACAAACGCGTCTCGTTAGTTCGGACGAGCTCGTGGCAGAAAACCTTCAGGCTCCTTTGTGGCTCAGAAGAACAATACAGAGGCAGGAATGTAGACAGACTCAGAATAGATTCAGGCTTCCTGTCGCTGGGAATGAAAACACACCGACTGAAAGGTTGTAGAGGGAGCGGAGGAGAGACAACGAATAAAAACACACCGACTGTTCAGTCTCAAAGCTCGTAAAGGTTGTAAAGCTCGTAAAGTTTGTAAAGCTTGTAAAGGTTGTAAAGCTTGTAAAGGTTGTAAAGCTCGTAAAGGTTGTAAAGGTTGTAAAGGTTGTAAAGCTCGTAAAGGTTGTAAAGCTCGTAAAGGTTGTAAAGGTTGTAAAGGTTGTAAAGGTTGTAAAGCTCGTAAAGGTTGTAAAGCTCGTAAAGGTTGTAAAGGTTGGACAGGTTGTAAAGCTCGTAAAGGTTGTAAAGCTCGTAAAGGTTGTAAAGGTTGGACAGGTTGTAAAGGTTGTAAAGGTTGTAAAGCTCGTAAAGGTTGTAAAGCTCGTAAAGGTTGTAAAGCTCGTAAAGGTTGTAAAGCTCGTAAAGGTTGTAAAGCTTGTAAAGGTTGTAAAGGTTGTAAAGGTTGGACAGGTTGGACAGGTTGGACAGAGCGGAGGAGAGACAAAGCTACAGAGTCCAGACGGACTGAAGAAGATACCGTCTTCTTTAGGTTTCTATTAATGATAATATCACGTCTCCTCCTGCTCCTCAGGTTAGAGGTTTGATTTTCTACCATATTCACTTATTATTTCCTCTTTTATCTTATTATCTCCTTAATTAGCCTTACCTGCTACTAATTGGCCTCACCTGCTCCTTAATTAGCCTCACCTGCTCCCTAATTAGCCTCACCTGATCCTTAATCAGCCTCACCTGATCCTTAATTAGCCTCACCTGATCCTTAATTAACCTCACCTCCCCCGTGGTTTTAGTCTGTGTTTCTCTGTGTCAGTTCGTCTTTGTCCCCTGAGTCATATGGAGGAGGGAACCCGCCAAAATCTAAAGTAAATAAATAAATAAATAAATAAATAAATAAATAAATAAATATGCCATTAAAAATAGCTAAAATAATATTAAAAATAAATGTAGCCATTAATTAACTGATAAAATATGACATAAATTGATATTTCAGTTTTAATTAGCTTTTTTTATGTATTTACTTTTGTATTAATTTATTTATTTACTCTTCTGTTTTCACTTTTATTTATTTATTTATTTAACTATTTATTTTTATGAATTTTCTAAATGCATTTATTTATTTTTGCATTTATTTCTATTTATGTATTTATTTTTGTTTGAGTTTGATTGCTAAGACTGTGTAAAGAAACATAGAGATAAATAAGTTTGAGGAAATAAATAAGAAATGCAAAGGGAAAATCATGCATAAATAAATAAATGAATAACTACATAAAAAATAAATGTCATTAAAAGTAGCAAAAATAATATTAAAAATAAATGTAGTCATTGAATAATTGATTAAAATATGTTTTTAGCTTTCTATAAATTCCCTTATTTATTTACTTCTCTGTTTAATTTTCACTTTTATTTATTTATGTATTTATTTTTTTAATGAATTTTTAAATGCATTTATTTAATTTTGCATTTATTTTTATTTGTGTATTTATTTTAGGATTTCTGAGTTTGATTACTAAGCAACGCCCCCTCATCTGCATAATGAAGCAGAAATGCAAGAATTAAAATGTAAAAAAAATGTATCAATAAATGTATAAAGAAATATAGAGATAAATAAGTTTGAGGAAATAAATAAGTGGTGAAATGGAAAAGCATGCATAAATAAATAAATGCTTAAACACATAAATAAATAAATACTTTTCAAAATAAATAGAGAATAAATAAAAAAATGCAAAAATGCAAAATAAATAAATAAATAATGCAACATAAATGTAAGTTTTGGCCTTATCCTTGCTGGCTCTGGTCGCCTTATCTGATTGCTCACCTGTGTACCGAACCTCGTTTGGCAGGTAAGACCTGCTCTGTTCTGAGTCGTGCTTTTGAGTCCTGTTTTTTCTCCGTGTTGGAACAGATGATGGTTTTGTCTAACGTTAGTTGCCATTAGTGCATTAAGTGTCAAAGAGCAACACAATCCTCCCGCTGAGGGAACATTATGAGTAATTCAGAGGTCTGGAACCGTCCAGCAGAAAACATCTGGCAGACCGAATGTGGAAAAAGATTTATGAATGGAGTCTGAATCACTGATGAGTTACAGCAGAAATGTATTCAGAAACATTTCACATTATGTCTTTAATATCACGTTTACACCTCGGACTAAAGGAGCTTTACGACCAGGTAACAGAACCGATGGAAACCAGCGTCCAGTAAATCCTCATTCAACCTGTTCTCCTGCTGAGACCCGCTGACGTCGTTACCATGACAACATTACAAATCCTCCAACAAAATCCTCCGTTTGAATAAAGTGATTCAGTGTATTAAAGTTGAGTTAGTGAGAGTTAGTCTGTTTTTACTAGATCTTTCTTTAATGAATAAAATTTCTCATGACGTCTTGACGAATAAAGAAACATAATAGATTTATATTATGACGACTTTATAGACGGATTTACTAGAATAGCTTTAGTGGGCTGTCACATATCCGTCTCGATGGACCGTCGGTCCGTCGTCTCGCCGTTGCGCTCCGCCTTCAGCTCTGAGGTCTCCGGCGGTGGCGGAGGACCTGCGGCGCCGCTGCTGCTGCTGCTGGTCGTCGTCACAGGGAGGCTCCATGATGTCGTCTGGGTCACGTGACTGAAACACACGACAAGACGCTCGCTGGATGTTATTGATCACCAAACAGACGGCATTTTCACCCTCAAACTGCCTCGGCTATTTCTTTTCCAGAGGTGTAAATGTCGTCATGGGAGGTTTATGAAAGTAGGATACTTTAAGTTCATTTTATGAAGTAAACTTAAGTTAAGTTCAAGTATATTTCCCAAGTATGTATTAAGTAAACATGTCACAAACGTCACTAAAAACCATGTGACAATCGTCATGTGACAAATGTCATTAGTGTAACAGCGGTCTCATGGTTAAAAGGCCTATAGATACCACGACATTCCACATGTCATTTAACGTTTTCACGTGTCATTTGTATGCCACGTAAACGTCTGCAGTTAAGAAAGAAAAACACTTAGTTAGGGTAAGGGAAAACGTCATAGTTAGGTACATAAACGAAGTAAAACACGTACGGAAACAACTACGCAAAACACGTCACAAACGTCAATAAAAAACACGTAACAAACGTCACAAACATAACTTATAAAACAAAACAATCAAGAATCAATGGTCGTTCTCTCTTTTGATTCTACGTCACTAACTCTTGCTGTAACATTTATACGTGGATGTGTTTACATCCCCGTCAGTAGGCTATAGGATACATGGCGTACACATGACACGAGGAAATCAAGAAAGCTGTTCTTATTGCACGCTAAACGCCTTGTGCATTATCGCGGCATTCATACGCCTTTACATGCAAACGGGCTGTTTGTAGGGTTGTTGAGTTACTTTAGTAATGTTTTAAGTAACATTAGTGACGTTTGTCACGGTGCTGATGTTACGTTGATCCGTGATATTTTTCATAAACCTAACTAAGTGGTTTTATTGTCTGAACATCTCCGTGACCATTTGATGGTAATGACGTGGCGTTAAATGTGAAAGTGAATAGCCTAAAATTGTGTTCTCATGACACGTGGAATGTCTTTCAAATGTTGTGCTATTTCAGCCCGTTTGCACTAAAAGGCGCATAAATGCCACGACAATTTAGCAATAGCGTTTAGTGTGCAATAAGTAGGCCTTTCTTGATTTTCGTGTGTCATTTTTTACACCTTGTATCCTGTACTGACTGTGATGTAAACACATCCGTGTATAAATGCTACGGTAAGAGTTAGTGACGTGGAATAAAAAGAGAGAAAGACCTCTGATGGTGGACGGGTCCAACAAAAACCAGACTTATAACCAAGAGACCCGCGTTTGAGACCGCTGTTGACCGCTGTTTTGTTTTCTAAGTTATGTTAGCGATGTTTGTGTCGTGTTTTCTGTAGTTGTGTTACGTTGTTTCCGTAGGTGCTTTACTTAGTTTACGTACTTAGTTTACGTACTTATTTTAAGCCCAACCGTAATGTTTTTCATAAACCTAACTAAGTGGTTTTGTTGCCTGAACTTCTCGACGTACAAATGACACGCAAAAGGCTTAAAATGTGTCATCCTGACACACGGATTGTTAAAATGTCGCCTTCCCATGAGATCAGGTTGGTAATTTAACTACACAAAATACCAATATGATGGAAAGATGAATGAAAAGTGTTCTCCCCTGACACCACACTTCAGATTCTGATGACAAATAATCCTGTAGGAGGTCATGTTTATATTCAGGACAGTAGTTTCTTAATAAAATGTAGTATTATTGTGCAACTGTATGGAAAACAAGTGAAACCAATAAATACATACTGTACTATTACTTCTCATGTTCATTTACACATAATTGTTATTTTCAGTGTCTGTTTAGTGGACGAGTCCGTCGGGTGTTCGTAGTTTCACCTCTGATATACATCATAAACTCCAGGAGGGATAAGTTGATATTTGGGGCTGGAAAATGTGAGCCTGCTCTTACTTGATGTAGTATTTGGCTCCGTCTGCAGTGTAGGCCTCCTCCCAGCCGTAAGGAAGACCTGCAGGAGGAAAACAAGATGTCATTAAAGTATTCAGTGGATTGTCATGTTTAATGCAGCTTCACTTTTCCACTTTTCCACCACGTTGAGATCGACGTTAATCAGGCCAGCGGATCGCCACAAACACTCCTCACACATAGATCGGGTTTTCCCTGAGGAGCTCCAGTATTACAGGAACCAGCGTGAGAGGATTCCTACTCTACTTTTCCACCGTATCGCTCCCATCTCTCCACTTACTGTACGAGCTGCAGGACGAAGCGTCTCTTAACCCCGTTTCAGAGAACAAAAGGGGGCCAAGTTTCAATTGCTGCCCCGCGGACATCAGCTCGTAAACTAAAACCAAACGTTTCACACGTCCAGAAAAGAAGAGTTGTGATGAATGGTGTATCAGTGACATGCTGACATGATATATGATAAATGATATGTTATGACAGGTATGATGGATCCAACCAACCTATGACATTCAGAGATATTGTGCACAGAGCTGTGGGTAGTGATGAAGTTTGTTGGACGTGTTGTTCATCACTATATAAACGCTCAGACACATCATCAACATTATGAGAAATGGAAGTTCCCACTATAAACTGACTTTGTGGCCGAACAACCTGGCCCATTGGCATTTGCATCACAGCCCTTGGCGTTGGCATCATGACAATTGGCGTTGGCATCATGCCCCTTGGCATTGGCATCACGCCCCTTGGCATTGGCATCACGCCCCTTGGCGTAAGCATCACTTTATTTTTGGCATCAAAACCACTAAAATTATGCCAAGGGTAACTACTGTATATATAGTTACCCAACCCGGTCTCACAAGAAGGCATATAAATACCACAATATCAAATGGACATGTGCATGTCATGAGGACGCATTTTAGCGTTTTCACATGCCATTTGTACACCACGCAAATGTTCACAGTTAGGTTCAGGCAAGAAAACTATTTAGTTAGGTTAAGGGAAAACGCTAGCTTAAAATAAATAAGTAAACTAAGTAAAACACGTACTGAAACAACTACAGAAAAGACGTCACAAACTGCGATAAAAAACATGTGACAAATGTCACTAACGTGACTTACGACCCAAAAGGTATAGTGGCTAGAAGGGAGCACGCAAACTGGGGAAACTCTCGCAAGATGGTTAAGGTCAGGATAGGTCGCCGGGCATGCGAGTCTCGCGAGAGATTTTGCAAGTTTTTGCAGATCTCAGATCTCAGATTAAATTTTGCAATTTGCTGGCTCCCTTCTAAACACGACCAAAACAAAAAAACGGTTCAGGCAAGAAAACCACTTAGTTAGGGTACGGAAACAAGTACGGAAAAGCAACATATTCTCACTCCCAACTCGTCAAATACCGCCGCTTCGTCAGTGCCCCTCGGCAACGGAGACCGACGCTCTAGGTACCCCTCTTGCATTACTTCTGGACGGACCAGTGACGGCGTGTATAAACGCTCATTACAGCTCATTAGTTGAAATTCCGGTTCTTCACATACTGTTGCTAAATGGCGCCTCATTGCGTCGGTTTGTGATGCCGGGGGGGCGCTGAAAAAACGGCAACGTTTGACGAGTTGGGAATGAGAACGGATCACTTTTCGGTCGCAGTAAACACGTCTTAATGAAGTGAAATAAACAGAAACACTTGCTTAGGTTCAGGCAATAAAACCACTTCAGTTCGGTTTAGGAAAAAAGGACATGGTTGGGTTTAAAACTACTACGTTAGTACAGAGACAATGACGCTGAAGGTTGTGAACATGGGACATGAACGGTATTGGATGCCCTGGGAATGAGAACGGGCTGGTTACTCCCGTGGTGTTTAACCCTCGTTGACACTTCTGCAACTTTTTCTAAACTTCAAGCTTTTCTTTTAATGTGATATGTGTTTTCAGGCGTGGCAGTATGGACGGAGATTAATACTGAGACGGCCCTAAAACACTCGTCTGGACGGAGATGGTTTTAAATGGTATTAGTGGATGTTTCCTTCGACCTCTTTCACCGTTGATGAACCTTTTCTAGAGGAAGTCAAACGCTCTCCCGTGTCCTCTCCGCTCATCTCAATAATCTTCATGTACGTACACGGAGACAACAATGTGGTTCTCACCGCTGGAACAAAGACACCCGACCTGAGGCGGGAAGCTGCTTTGTGTCGCTGTGAATAACAAGCTGTGAAGCTCCGGCGATACATTTCACAGACCGGGTTTCACGCCGTCAGTCTGAGCGCCGCTGACAGGAGGGACGAGAGGCCGGTGTCAGGTGGTCCGTCAGAGAGTAAAGAGTAAAGACCGATCGCTCACAGGACTCAAGAAGTTCCTGGAAAACCTGAATCTCTAGACCGGTTCGTACCGCAGAGACTAGACCAGACTACAGAGAGCTCTAGATCTCATGTCAGGGATATAATAGTGATTGGTAGAGACAGCCGGCCTGAGCAGCTCCACAGTTATCAATTTACAGATTGATGTTTTACAGCAGAAGTCTGCAGACATGAGGACCCTACCGATGTGTGACAGTTTGTCTGTTTGCACGTTAAACTGGAATAAAGACACTTCAGTCTCTGTGGGTGTGAATGTGTGTTTCCCTGGAGACGCTTTCTGCAGCCGAGGACGTATTCAATCAGTCGTGTGGTCACTCTGAGCAGCACCATCACTAACAGACACCGGCAGCTCGGTGTGACCTGCTGTGGAAATATCAAAACAATCTCCCACAAACGTGCAAAATATGATGTAGTCTAAGGAAAGACATTAAAACTAGTTAAATCCACTCAGGTGTTCCCAGTTAACCCGTCTGATGAGACTCCTCTCAGGACGTCTTCCTGACCGAGCTCAGCATGCTGCAGGTCAGCAGCTTGTTAGCAGCTCGTCAGCTTGATGAAGCTCACCTGGTCCCTCCAGGTGCTCTCTGTCTCTGTCTCCGTCTCTATTCCTTCCTAGAGACACATCCACCCTAAAACACTGTCTTTAGGTTCTGCACCTTCATCACCTCCACATCAGGACTCAGGTATTCTATTCATCAGGCTGATAGAAATTTTTTTTATTTTTAATTTGTTGTTATGGCAACAGAAACACAAAGATCCTAGCTGTGATGATGACAGACGAACCCAAAGTTAAACACCTTCTACCTTCAAATAAACTTTATTCACACTGTGTCCGTCTCATTTATTTATTTATTTAATATAAACTTTATTCATAGTGAAAAACAACAGTAAATGAACTTGCTAGTGTTCGACTGATATGAGTTCATAAAGGCTGATTTATTTATTCATTTATTTATTTAAAGACAACTAAAGTTGATGTGTAGTTAAATAAGAAACCATATCTAAATGTGAATGTTAAAGAGCTGCACGGTGGTTAGCACTGATGGTGATTATTGTTTGATTATTGCTTCAGGTCACAGAGGCTGATTTCTTCGATGTGTTTTGTTCGTCTGGAGTGAAAATATTCAATATTCTGCATTATTAATGTTCAGAGTTCAGCAGGTTTGTACTGATGATGATGTTTTTATTATTCAACCACCGTTTTCTGTCTGGTATTAACCCCTCGGTTAACAAAGATATCACTGAGCTCTAATTTTACTTCTATCATGTTGGTTGAAGCTCTGCAGACGTGCACTCTGCAGACGTGCACTCTGCAGCTCTTTACTCCAACATGAATCAAAACTCAGTTTTCTTTATGTCTTCCACACAGACGTAGAGAGTAAAGCTGTGTTTCTACTCGACTCTTAGCACCTCTAAAGGTCACAATCTGCAGGTTTTTATCCACTTATTTCTAAATGTTATGAGCAATGAGTCATTCATATTAAATCATAAATAGACGCTGTTCCATTGAAAGTTTTTTTATTGTGTAACGTTAATCAGGTGGAGAAATACGTTGGCCGTGAACGTGTTCCATGAGGACCCAGACGGGCTTTCATCACAACCTAAACATTATAATAATACTCTGGGTCGTAGCCGAACGGGAGTTCATGGTCGTCATGGTAACAGGGGTCCGAAACGAGCTGCTGGATGTGTCTGAAACCTCTCAGTCTGATTGTTTACCGTGCAATCTGTCGCTGTGTGTGTGTGTGTGTGTGTGTGTGTGTGTGTGTGTGTGTGTGTGTGTGTGTGTGTGTGTGTGTGTCCTGCTGATCATATTAACTGGCAGCGAGTGAAGAAGACAAAGGAGCTCGTCTCCCAGGCAACCAGGGCGGTGATGAAGACGAGCTATAGGTTCACATGTAATGAACACACACAGCAGACGTAAACAAGCTGAGATAACCTGGATCAGACTGACCTAGTTGCTGTTGCTCCTCCTCCCCCCCCCGCAACCTCTAACAGGACATTGTGAATGTTGGAGGACGTCTTCCGTCTCGCGGCCTGTGGTCCTGAATCACGGCTGTTAATTATGTAACTGGCGCCCACGTCCTCCCACTGATGGAGGGAAATTAGGTGACTGTGTCATAAAAACCCACAAACTGTGCTGGAAGACCTTCAGCGTCAATTTAAAGAATAGAATCACATTTTACTGGAACACACGAGTCCGTCAGTCACTCTGTTCGCTCAGTAGCTGCTGAGATTTGAACATTTCATCTGAATTGAGCTCCTCATACTCCTCTCAACCACCCAGAGGAAGAGAATAACGTTACCTTAAGACTACATACTGTACCTACTGGCTCCGTCAGGCTGCTCACACACACTGCCACGATAATGCTCAAGGTGTTTAGCGTGCAATAAGAACGTCTCAGATCATGTTCTGGGTTCAAATAAGTACGTTTACTTTTGGTTCCGTGTTTGACTTCATCCACCCCAACCTATCCCGACTTTGATTATTTGTGATACGTCAAAACAAACGTAATCCAGGAGAAAATACGTTCCCTTGAAGCGAAATTGACGACGCAGTTTCAATGTATGGGAACGTCATTTTTAGGAGACCAGGCTCCTAACCTAGCTTTGGTTAGTCCGCTGCTTCAGGTGTTGCCACTCAGAGTTTGTTTGAGAAGTAAAGACAAACAAAAGCACCGGTTTTAGTGGAAAGAGTGTTTTTGCGTTGATTTGACTATTTCTGTTACGTCACAGGTCGGTTGGTCGGTTAATCATTTTCATCCCTGCATTGTTGTAAGAAAACTCAGCCTGTTCCCATGAAAAGGCGTATAAATGCCACGATAATGCTCGAGGTGTTTAGCGCGCAATAAGTACGTCTTAGTGACGTAGTATAAAAAGAGAGAAAGACCACTGATGGCGGGATGACTTTTAACCAGGAGACCGTTGTTGACTGGCGTTTTGTTTTGTAAGTTACGTCAGTGATGTGACGTGTTTTCCGTAGTTGTTTCTGTACATATTTTACTTAGTTTACTTACTTATTTGAAGCCCAACCATGATGTTTTCCCTTAACCTATCTAAGTAGTTTTCTTGCCTGAACCTAACTGCGGATGTTTGCGCGCATAATGTCTGTGTAATGTCGTGGTATTTATACTCCTTCCTGTCAAACCGGGTTGGTTCGTAGCTATACCTACGAAATGCACTGTAATTCGTATATATCCCTCAAAATCAATCTGGTAAACGAGAAAACTCTCTTTCGACTAAAACTGGTGCTTTTGTTTGTCTTCACTTCGAGGGAACGTATTTTCTGGATTATGTTTTTTTTTGAGGTATCACGAATAATCAAAGTCAGCGTAGGGAGGAGGTGGATGAAGTCAAATACGGGACTCAGGAGACTCAGGAGATCGTTCGTTTCCTGTGTGAAATCAGAAATACTTATTTTAACTCAAAACATGGTCTTTTACTAAACCCAAAAGGTAGAGTTGTTGCCTAAACCTAAACGTAATTGAGAAAGCAGTTTCGAAACAGCAAAAGCACCACAAGCGAATATTTAAAACACACAACGTTGATGTATAAATGTTGATATGAAAATGAAGGTCTTTACAGGTTATTGAAATCGATCTAACTGACTAACTAACTACATCCAGACTCTTCCAGCAGCTATAATCTGTGAAATAATCCAGAAATGATAACGACACAGCTTCTAACGGCTGCTCCTCTTCACAAAGAAGAACTCACGATATGTTTGTTTCAGAATATTTACTCAGAAAAAGGACAAACAGCAAACAAGTCCAAACATGATGAGAGCGTCTAAAGCGTCCAATCAGGCTGGAAGTGTCCCGTAATCATTGCTGGTGTCACACCACCGACGGCTGCATTCCCATATGAATGTTGTGGTTCCTTGACCTCCGTCCTTCCTTCCTGACCTCGTGTTTGGAGGTTTGTCAGGATGATGCTTCTAGTCTTTGATTTGTTGGCTATAATCTAAAGCACAGACACGAGCATTCAGCCGCTCCAACACAAAGCTAAACATGGATCAGATAACAGAGAGTCGTGAGACTGACAGAGAGCTACTGTGAGTTATTGTCTAAGTTTAGCTACCGTATGACGTTTATATTGCTTGTTGAATGAAGGTTATGTGTTGATGCTGAACAGATTCTAGAGGTTGGGTAGAATCTAAAGGACTACACCAACGTTTGGGAGTTTTGTCCATCTCTCACTTCACCGACGATCTGACGAGTGTTTTGGCACTGTGATTCTGATGAATGCTAACACGTTTAGCCTCAGTAGCTTGGCCGATAATCTTAGCTGACAGACTTTATGCAACAGAACTCTCATCACATATTTAATAAGGTGACCAAAAGATTTAAACGTTCATGTAGTCCGTCTACTTTACGATGGTCTCCTTCCTGTGTAGTAACCTCAAAAGATGAACTGATTGTTTCCATCAATGTTTTCAGATAAAACTGCAGTTTGAGTGACGAGCGTTCAATAAAAACATTACGTTTTCACGCTACAGCAAATCATGAATTTGAATATGTACAATGAGTGCACCTCGTGCATTTCTTCTCCACATCATTCAGGTTAAACCACTGGAGTAAAAGTGCTGTTTAGTTGGTGTTGACTATTGAGAAGACGGTGTTTCATGCAGAGTTAAGACATGAGTCCATTGCTAGCAGATACTGAGGAGGAGACGAGGAGTTGTCAGGGAACAGAGAGAGTTTGGGTTGACGGTTGGTGGTTGCCGTCCTGCAGACGTCTCCGAGTCGTGCTGACAGTGGCGTCCTCTAGAAGGTCAGCACTGCAACGGGGAGGACAGTTAACTGCAGGTTGGCAGGATCACTTTGGTTTCAGCTTCATCCGGCGGGAGTCGCATGCAGGGCAGCACAGAAACAGGGAGGAAGAGGAGGAGGACGTGCAGACCGGCATGCGTGGAGGGCGAGCAGAGTTCACTTACAGTCGACCTCCAGGATGGCTCTGACAGTCCGTGTGAGCTCCTTCGCCTCCTGGGCGAGCGTCGCCGCCGTCCAGGGACTCTTCTTGTAGCGAGGAGGGAGGCCTTGTGACGAGGCTCCGACTTTAACGTCTCCGGAGCTGCAAAATAAGAGAAGGATGAGTCAACAGTGAAAGACTATGACTGCATACAGCTACAGATGGAGCCATCATGGAGGTCCCCGAGAGAGTTAATGGACCTACATGATGCCTTCGTCTCATTTTTACTTGTCGCTAGGTTTTGCCAGATAAAGAGTTGGCGTAATGTCTGGAGCCTCTGTTTCTTTCGTCAGTCTTTCTGAAAAGAAGACGCCCCTTTGCGTTGGCGTCAGGTGCCTTGGCGTTGGCATCACGCCCCTTGGCATTGGCATCAGGTCCCTTGGCGTTGGCATCACGCCCCTTGGCATTGGCATCAGGTCCCTTGGCGTTGGCATCACTTTATTTTTGGCATCAAAACCACTACAATGATGCCAAGGGTAACTATATACTGTATAGTAACTCAACCCAGTCTCACAGGAAGGTGTATAATGTGTCATGAGTACACATTTTAGCTGTTTTGCGTGTCATTTGTACGACGGGCAAATGTCCGCAGTTAGGTTTAGTCAAGAAAACCACTTAGTTACGGTAAGGGAAAACATCATGGTTGTGCTTAAAATAAGTACGTAAACTAAGTAAAACACATACGGAAACACGTCACGTCACTAAAAAACATGTGACAAACGTCACTAACGTAACTCAGAACAACTGACGTCACGCTATTAATAGTACGTCACTGCTCCGACCGTGGAAACAGTTAGTTGAAAGCCCAGTTCGTCACATACTGTTGCCAATGGGCGCCTCTGTGCGTTGGTTTCCGATGCCGAGGGGAGCTGACCAAACCACGGTATTTGACGAGTTGGGAGTGAGAATGGGTTGATAAATTCAACCTAATTATAGAGTTGACCATGTTAGTTGGTGAATAACTGACCTAACAATAAAATATTATTACTAAACCACTGCTGGAAAAATAGATTTATTTTTAATAGGTTTAATTAAAAAACAGAAGAGTGAAGTTCTGTTTGTAAATGAAAGATGAAGACAGTAGCAGTTGTTTATGGAAGGAAGAAGGTTTGATGGGATTCTGTAGTTGAACTGTAGACCATCAACAGACTAGATAAGACATAGTGGTTCCATAAGGAGGTCAGACGTTGTGCTGAAGTCCAGATTATTAAATTCATTCATTAAAACAGATTTCTTTAGATAGTGAGAGCGTCTTTCATGCAACTCTTTATTTATCCATCGCTGACGTCCAGATGACTAATGGCTTTAATGAGCGTGATATTTAAAGTCATTAACTGGGAGTGAATGAGCAGCATGGAGACTTTTATCACCGACAAAGAGGAGCGACGCCTCGCCTGCTGATCCACTAAACACAACCTACATTTCCTGTTACGCGTGGCCTAGAAACAGATGGACGACAGGTGAATAAAAAACACAAGCAGGGGGTCCCGCGGTTATGAAAGACGTGTGGAGGAGGACGCGGTGTCCCACTGACCTGGACTGGAATAATAAAAGGAAGCCAGGCAGGAGGCGTCACGGCCGGGTGACTTCATAAACACGACCAACAGACCTGATTTACAAACGCTGACTTACACAACCGAGCAGAAGGTGCTGATAACTCCCTGTTATGCTTCACTAAGTACCGGATCAGAACTCAATACGGCAGGAGGATATAGAGCAGGAGACATCACAGGGTCACAGACTTCACCGCTTAAAATATACTACTAAAGGAGAGGAAAGTAAGAGAGGAACAACAGGGAATGAAGGAGGGATGAGAGGGAAATGATTAGAGAAATGAAAGAAACAAAGGAACGTTATAAGGAATGAAAGGTTTAAGGAACGGAGGAAGGACAGAAGAAAGCAAAGAGACTGAAAGCAAAGAAGAATAGAGTAAGGAAGGAAGCAAAGAAAGGGAGGAAGGAAAGAAAGGGAGGAAGGAAAGATATAAGGAATGAAACAGGCAGAACGAAATAAAGACAAAGGAAATAAATTATACGGGAGGGAGGGAGTTAAAGAAGGAAGCAAAAAAAGGAAAGGAAACATATAAGCAATGAAGGACGGACAGAAAAAAGTATGTAAGTAAAGGAAACAGCAGAAATGGAGGGTGGACAGAAGGAAAGAAGGAAAGGATGGAAAGAAGTGAAGATGGAGTAAAAAGAAACATGAGGTTATAAGAAAAGAATGAAGCATAGGAAGAAAGAAAAGGTTTAAGGTCTCAAGGTAGAACAGAAGGAAAGAAGAGAGGAAGGAAAGGTTTGAGAAAGGAGGGAAGAACGATTGGAAAAAAGGAAGCAAAAAAAAAACTAAAAGGAGAATGGAAAGAAAAAGGAAAGAAAGATGGGAAAGATAAGAGAAGACAAGGAAGGACAGGAGCAAAGACTGAAGAGAAAAGAGAAGGAGATTAATGCCATTGTTCCATTAAAGTAAATATAAATATTTACTGACGTATTTTATATCGTAGAACAAAACGTTCAAATCTCTTCAGCTGGTGTTATACAGTATAGACCAAAGACTTTATTTCAGACATCTAACTAAAAACCCCATTCACCTCCAGACGAGGGAACAGGAAGTATCCTCTTACAACGGTCCGTACCAAAAGTTATTCCTCATCTTATGTGTTTTCCTACGACAATGCCTCAACTTCCACTCCAGTCTTTTCAAAATAAACTTCACAGGAACCAACTTGGTTAGGATTTGGAAAAGATGGACTTGGTTTGGGCCAGAAAGCTGCTCAGTCTGGATTCGGAGGGTAAACTTTGATCTCTGATCAGAACCAATGTTCCAGTTCAAATAAGAGGAAAAGATGAATGTGTTAAAATCACTCAATGCTGGTTTTCTTTCTCTTCTTTAATGACGTCACATGTTTCTACAAGACTTGATTGGTTTATGATGATGATGATAGATGATTGATGAAACATCTTTCTTCATTCTTCACCAGAATCCAAACGGCGGCTGGTTTGACCTCCGTTAACTGAGCACCGAGAGGTTAAACCAAACACGTGACTTAGAGACAGCTGTTATCTGACCTTCCAAACTGAAGCACCGAGCAACTCTTCTTTATTCTTCAGTGGTGTGTTCAGTGACCTCACGCTGTCAGCGCAGGTCGAGGCGTTTCATAACGCCGCTGCGCTGACGGTGTGAGGCCATTAACGGGAGCCGACCGCTGGCCTACCTGGACTGAAGTGGGCCAAGCTGGACCACTGAGGGCGAGTCTGAACTAAAGTGGGCTAATGGGCCCGGCTCTCTGCAGGACTGCTCATTATGACACACACACACGCACGCACGCATGCACGCACGCACGCACGCATGCACGCACACACACACATACACACACTCACACACACACCACATTGTATTCTACTGTAAACACACACACACACTGATGACTGATATAAATTCACACACACACACTAAAACATCCTGAAAACACACATTTGAGACGCAGAGCTGGTGGTTGCTAACGGCAACCAGTTTAGCAACTCGTACTCATTAGCATAGCCACACACACACACACACACACACACACTCTCTCTCTCTCTACCTGTAGCTCTTCGTTGGTCCGTGACTCTCCAGCAGGAACTCTTGAACGTTCTGCAGAAAACAAAGAAAAACCAACTGAAGTTCTTTCATTCTTTCGTTTCTCCGTTTGTTGTATTCAGTCGTTGTATAAACTATAATCCTGCTGGAAGTCTTCTGTCTCATCCTGGCCTCCTGAAAATGACGTTCCCATACTAAACGTCCGTTACGTTTTGAGGTATTTTCTCCCAGATTCTGTTGGTTTTTAACGCATCACAGATATGATTGACAGTTGGCGTAGGGAAGAGGTCGGGGTGGATCATTGTTGAGGTTCAGACATCAAAACCACTCTAGTTAGGTTTAGGAAAACATGGTTGGGTTTAAAACTAAATAGAAAATAGCAGCGAGCACGTCTCCAAATCTTGAACAGGTAGTGGTAAGAACAGAAGAAACAAATCATCGGCTCTCACAGATAAAGAGTCTTTTAGGTTTATTCTAGGAAATCAAATGAACGTGTTTCAGCTAGAGAACACTTTTGACGCTGATGACGGCTTATAGCTGAAACGCGTTCGTTTGATTGCCCAGAATAAACCTAAAAGACTCTTTCTTTGGTTTAAAACTAACCCGTTTGTACAGTGAAAATAGGACCTGACGTTTGGGACGCGGGACACGAATGAACAGCTGATTGTAACGTGAAAGTGAAACGTAAAAGACGAGACACAAACATCTGTCTCCTGGATGAAAGCAGGTGCGTTTCATACCACTGCCAAAAGGGTGCCGTGTGTGGTGGTACCGAACGCAGACCACTGTGACAAACCCTCCGTCCTTAACGCCCTGGGATTGAGAACGGGCTGATGTGTTATGTGATATATCGCCGAGAAGTGAAAGTCAATCGGTCGTTCCATTGGGACGTCAGCAGAGCTACGCTTCCACCATTTTGGACACCACAAAGTGCCGTACAAAAATAAAACAAAATGATTTGTCATATTTTATGTCTCTACCAAAATGGCCTATGTTGAACGCTAAAAATATTATAAATATAATAAGCGTTTTCAGTCCAAAATGGTGGCAGCAGCTGTTTTGTGTCTTTGCTTCTATACAGAGGAAGAAGAGCTATCAGGATACTAGCTCATAGAAACGTTCACAGCTGGTTTGAGTCTGAACATGAAGTGAAACATAGAATTAAAGTTTAACCGTCTACCTCCACAAAACTCAACAGTTTCCCCGTCGACATCTCGAAGCCCTTTTTGGCTGCTTCGCTCTTCCGTAGTTGACACTCCAGGACGGCGACTCTCTTCTTCAGCTCCTCCGTCTCGTCCTGAGATGAAAACAGAGATATGAAACCTTCTCCTCTGGTGTGTGATGAAGCCGTGACGGTGAACTGAACATCTATTCACTATTTTCAAACGTTTTATAAACAAAGTCGGCGTCGGTCACCTTATTGGTCGGCGCCGGTTGCTCCACTCTCTGAGCCTTCAGCTCGGCGATCTCGGCCTCCAGCAGGTGGATCACCTCCTCGTAGTCCATCTCCATCCCTCTGGCCTGCTTCTGAGCCGCCTCGGCCAGCTGGATCCGAGTCCTCAGAGCCCGACTCTCCTCCGCTCCCAGTTTCACTTCCTGCCGAAAGGTCGTAGAGGAAGAAGAGGAAGAGGAGGAAGAGGAGGACAGAGAGTCATCATCACAGGTCAACAAGTGGACAGATTACTCAGCAGAGTATCAGCGGTGCGTTCAGGGACCCGCTCAAAGCTTCTTAACCCTCATAAATCTTTCAAGGTGCTGGAGTGGTGATTTTGAGTTCTTGGTGTCGGGTTGAGTTAGTGTGACGAAGGTCTTTCACTGGATCAGCAGGCGAGTCCCAGCAGGCCTGTCACCACTCAGCAGATTCCTACCTGTGATAAGGACAGCCGTGACCCGGCGGTCCTGCAGAGTGGAACAACCCGTTTCATTCATTCATTCATTATAGAACTCATTTTAAAGAAGATTATTTAACCGCCCAAAACAGTCCAAACCAGAGGTCAACCTTCGGGTCCGAGAAGTGAAGAGATGGTGACGGACAAAAACCAAGATGCTTCTTCTTCAGTACAGCATGATGCTCAGTAAGTTGTTTTGGCGACGGACAAAATTGTATTTGTTTATTTGACCTTTTCTTTTTGGTGTCACAAAAATATCTTAAAACGATAATATCCAGAGTTCCTTCCCTAAAAGTTATTTATAATTGGGTTTTTTTGTGTGTTCGCCTACAAATGTCCAGAAACACGCGTCAATAACTCAGTAACATGCATCCAGTCTTTTCAAAATAAACTTCCATCTTCACAGGAAACAGCGTGGTTACATTCAGGAAACGATCGTGGAATATGTGACAAAGAAGTCAACGTCTGGGTTAACAAACTATAAACCATAATGTTGCTTTAACTGTTTTAACTGGTTTGACTCACTGGTTTCATACGGTGGTGAAACCAGTGAGTCCGTCCATCAACAGAACTCCAGTTGATCTCCAGTCAGTGTTTGAGGTCAGGAGGTGAAGTGGACGTTATATAACTGAAACAGACACCAGCGACATGAAGAGCCTGTAACCGTCTCCTGACTGGGACGCAACCACTCCCAGTACTGTTGGCTCACTGGCAACCAGTAACTCTAAACCCTCCAGCTCTGACACAAACACTGAACCAGCTCTCATCGGGGCTACTGGAGGAAACCACATTAATAACAAAACGTCTCAATAGTTTCTCTTAAATATTAAAATAGCCGATCTAAAGCTCTGCTGGAGGAGTGAGCTCCTCTATTCCTCCTCTACAAACTCACAACTAAATATACTTTAATCATTGGAGTAGGATTTAAAACTATGGAAGGGAACCAAAACCCGCTGATAAACGGGCACCGGTGATTAGTTATTAAAGACCAGAGTATTGATAATCTGGATACTGACTGATGTCTGTGTTCTACAGTCTTTATCAACTTCACTCAGGAATATTATTTATTTTTAGTTTCCAGTGAGATATTGTTGAGTTTATATATGTTTATATTTATTGTTTTGTTTCTGAATACTCTCATAACGGTGGCTGACACTGGATGTGATGATATGAATGCTTTTTTTTGTTGTTGTCATTGACACGCTGTTTATTTGTACCACTTTGTTTGGTTTACAAACATTATTGTTGCTGCTCTAGAAACATTTGGTTATATTTAAAATATAAATAAATTCTAATCCTGTTCTGAATTTATTCTTTTTCAAAATAATTTATAACAAAAATAATTTATTTTTTAAGCAGTTATTTAGTAATGAAAAACAACCGATAAGAGTATCAATAAAGAGTAATAGTGTCAATAAAATCCTAACAAACCATCACCTGTTTAACTGATTTTATAATTTTATCTTTTTATTTAGTGAAGCAAGACGAGACAGGTGAAATTTGACAACCCAGACAAAAACGAAAAAAATAATAATAATAATAATGGAAAAATAAAAAAATGAAATGACAAAAAATAAAATTGAAAATAAAAAAAATAATAATAAAATTGATAATTATAAAAAAATCCCATCACCTATTTAAAACATACTGCTATAATTATTAATCTTGATTTTTTATAATTATTAGTGCTATAAACGTTTCAGTGTTTCAGCACATTGTAGATTTAATTTATCCAACATTTTAAAGATGTTGTTAATGAGGTTTTACATTCTGTGATCTGAGCGCACGTCACGCATGCACACACACACACACACACACACACACACACACACACACACACACAGCCTTTTTTTCTTGGAACAGTGATTTTCGGTATTTTAAAAGTGCATCGTCGTCCTGCTGAGAAAAGTGAAACTGACAGATGGACTGTTCTCACTCCCCCTGTGTGTGTGTGTGTGTGTGTGTGTGTGTGTGTGTGTGTGTGTGTGTATGTGTGTGTGTGTGTGTCCACAGAGTGTGATTTCCGTGTGTTGTTCAGAAGTAAACACGTCTTGCTTTTACTTCATGTGTGTCCTGTTTCTCTACATACGACGGGAGGCTGCTTCATACATGTGTGTGTCTGTGTGTGTGTGTATGTGTGTGTGTGTGTGTTTGGAAAGACAAATAGAGCGAGACACAGATAGACGGAGATAAGACTGGAACACAAGCTGCTTTATAAAAGTCCAACACATGGCTCTGATGACGACTTCTACGAGTTTAAAGGTGATCAATTAAACATCTTAGGTTCTCACAGCTGATTATTAAATCAACGTGGACTTCTGGCTTCACACGGAGCACCGACAGCCATCTCCTGGTGACAGTCTGGTGTTTTTAGACCCGTCCACCACGACCTTATACGCGGCGTTTGTTGCTCTTTATACTTCCTGGTTCACGATTATGTATGAACTGATATATGTGTTTGTATAAGGTTGTTTTTCAGAGACTTTTTCTCCTTTACAAATCCAAAACAATCCCTGAAAGCCCTCCTGTAAACCGCTCTATCAGATCTGTCCTCCATCTTTCTCCTGACTCTTCATATCAGCCACTAATGACCAGATTCTCCTGAACCTCCAGAGCGTATGAAAACAACAGCTACACACTAAGATCCTGTTTTAACGGCTTCAGCAGAGACGCAGCAGAGTGAAACACCACACTGTCAGCATCAGCACAGTGAGTGTGTTCATCACAGTCGGAGTTCAGATGAGACTTTGTGGATGATTTGAGGTGCAGCTGGCAGAAAGTGTGTGTGTGTGTGTGTGTGTGTGTGTGTGTGTGTGTGTGTGTGTCGGCTGGTTGGGTAACTAATGGATCCCAGCGTGAGCTCTTTGACTCTAGCTGTGTCCTCGGGGAGGTCTGTGGGGCCCTGAGAGGCCCCCCATGTCGAAGCCTGACCTCCGGCTCTAATGAGGCAGCGTTTCACCCTCCAGCTCTACAGAAAGGACGACATCACGGAGGAAGAATCTCACACTGTGTACACGCCGTCCAGCCCGGCGGTACGAGAGCGGCGGCGGCGGGTCGAGTTCTGACTCTCATACGTGCATTTCTGTCAGTTTGTCTCTCTTTGTTTGTCTGTTATGTAACACTGATGTAACGCCTCTCTGAGCTGCACTGAAAGCCGTGACGGCGGCGGAGAGATGCCACCCTCGGAGGACGGAATATTAAATGCACTTTAGGTTATTCAGGAGAGTGTGTTCAGGACAACTCCTGTTTCATCTGTGTGTTCGTATTCTTCTCTGTTTTCTTTTTGTCACTTCTCCATGTCTTTGACTAAAAGCATCTCCGTGTTTCTGGAGACTGATTCTCGTCCTGATTCTGCAGCTCTGAAGAACCAAAACATCCTGCACACTTTCTGTCATCGTCCTGGGTTTTGGTTGTTTCCTGATTTATTTTGAAAGTCACTCTCCTCATGTGTCATGTCTTGTTTTAATTCCCGACTGTTTTCTACCTCACCTGTGATGCGTTAGTTAATTAGTCTCTTGTGTATTTAGTCTGTTGTCAGATCATCTGTGTTTGTCCTTGTTGTAGTTTTGTTGTGTTTATCTTTTATTCTTTTATTCTTGGACTTCCTGCGCTCTAAGTTTTGTTGCCTTCCTGTTTTTTGGATTACTTGTACTCACTTTAAATCAGACAAAATAAAGTCAGAGGGACAGACATGGTCGTCCCTTTGAACAAAATTGAAGACATTAAAAGAAAATTAAAATGAAAACATTAAGGCCATGCCGACGCGTTACACTGGTATTTTGTATTTTGTTAAAAAAATATCGTACACACAAGCACGGATTTAAAAAAAGATGATCCATCCAGATAAAAACGCAAAACCACAACTGAAGCGCTGTACGTGCTGTTACACACAGAGTCAATGCAAAGAGGCGAATAACGCAACATGTGCTCATTCACATATTTGCTTGAGTTAAACATTTTCAACTGGAGCGAGAATTGGCGTGACGCTGTGTCACGTAGGTATTTGTGATACATAAAAGACAAATCCACAACAAAACACGTTTCCTCCCCAACGTAACTGAGAAGGCAGTTTAGTTTTATAGGAACGTAATGTTTAGGAGACAGGGCTGCATATATATCATTAAAAGAGTCAACTTTGACACTAACTGATGCAACTCCTTCTCATTCACACCTGAAGAGGTAGAACTATCTAGTATTTCTCAATAATAAAGCAAAGATTAGAGCAAAGATTAGAGGTACTCCGCTGCAAACTAACACTCAACCAGGACTTTAACATTCAGGTAGAACGGTCCGGATAACTGCTGGAGAGGCGACAGGACATTAAAACCTGCAGCAGCATGCAGGACGTTAAACTAAGAGCAGGTACAGGTCAGCAAAATAAAAGCCTGAACATGAAGTGAGTCCTCAGGTAGGACAGAGTCTCCTCAGGTAGGACAGAGTCCCTCAGGTAGGACAGAGTCTCCTCAGGTAAGACATAGTCTCCTCAGGTAGGACAGAGTCTCCTCGGTGAGCCGCCGACTCTAAATGTGGATATCGATCGTTTTATGCAACAGAATAAAAGTTGAGAGGAGGCAGCGGAGAGCGAGAGAGAGAGAGAGAGAGCTTCAGCTGTGACTCACTATAAAACACAACCAGCATCCCACACACACGCACGCACGCACGCACGCACGCACGCACGCACGCACGCACGCACGCACGCACACACACACACACACACACACACACACACACACACACATTCATCTTTATGGACGTTGTTGAATGTTGGAAATATTTTAGGAGCAAATTAGATATTTTCTTCTTCATGTTTTCTCAAACAAATGTGTCCTGCACTCACATATAATAATGATAATAATAATGATAATAATAATAATAATAATAATAATGATAATAATAATGATAATAATAATAATGATAATAATAATGATAATAATAATGATAATAATAATAATAATAATAATAATAATAATAATAATAATAATAATAATAATGATAATAATAATGATAATAATAATGATAATAATAATAATAATAATAATAATGATAATAATAATAATAATGATAATAATAATGATAATAATAATAATAATAATAATAATAATAATAATAATAATGATAATAATAATGATAATAATAATAATAATAATAATAATGATAATAATAATGATAATAATGATAATAATAATGATAATAATAATAATAATGATAATAATAATGATAATAATAATGATAATAATAATGATAATAATAATGATAATAATAATAATAATAATAATAATAATAATGATAATAATAATGATAATAATAATAATAATAATAATAATAATGATAATAATAATGATAATAATAATAATAATAATAATAATAATAATAATAAAATAATAATAATAATAATAATAATAATAACAAAGATATAATAACGATAATATTATTATTATTATTATTATTATTATTAATAATAATAATAATAATAATAATAAAATAATACAAATTCTGATAATAATAATAATAACAATAATGTTAAGAGCGCTGAAATGGGATAAATACAATTAAAGTCAAAATATTTCAAATCAAAATATATAATAAAATTATAGACAGAATATATAAATGCAAGTTTAAAAGAAAAAAAAAAACAGGACACTTATAGAAGAACTAAATATATTAATCACAAGATTTGTTGTTGTTTTTATGCCTCTATATATTTGTTAAAGTTGCATCCAATATAAACTGGGCTACAATTAGTACATTAACTGCATTTTCACGTTATATAATTGTAACATATAACATGTTAAAATGGAAGAAATAAGCAATAAACGTCAAAATAATTTAGATTAAATACCTCCATTAAAGAAGCACCTAAACAAACTACATTTAATTTATTACACTTTATGGGAAACAAAATATTTTAAGACACAAGTTAAAAACAAATATGTAAATAGAGTAGTTGCAGATGCAGCAGGTGTGACTCACCTGCGTGACCTTGCTGAGCTCCTCCTCCATCTGACGGTGAACTCTCTGAGACTCCACCAGCTGCTCCTGAAGAGGCGGCAACAAACAGGAAGTCAACAGGAAGTTGTGGAGAGACGTGGAGTCACAGCGGGGCGACGAACGCAGCAGCTTTTTATTTGAATGTTTAATAAATAAAGGAAGTATAAAAGTGTTCAGGTGCGTTTACCTGCAGCCTCTTGATCTCCCTCAGAGCCTCGATGTGCTCCTTCCTCAGCCGTTCCATCTCCTCCAGGTCCTCCGAGTCGGACAGCGACGGCTGACAAACACACATTTACATGAATTAACGGCAGCTGCGTAGTATAAAGGTGCTGGAGAACACGTGAGGTCACGATCACGTAACTGAGTGCCTTTAATTATTAAACTGAGTCCAATTCATTCAGTCAGGGTACATTTCATTAGTACAATTAATATATTACATTAAAATACTCTCTAATAACTAATAACTCTGTAAGTCATCAAAACCCTGCTATCAATCAACCTATGAATAAATCATCATAAAGACATTAAAAAGGACGTTTGGACATTTCTCTTAATAAGAAAAATTAAATTATCTATAATAAATTAAATACCTTGTTTTCTACAGTCACCAGGACATCTCAGTAATTTTATTTATTTATTTATTCATTCATTCATTTATCCATCGAATTTATTTATTCATTTATCTATTTATTTTGTTTTTATTTTTTTTATTCATTTATCTATTTATTTATTTATTAATTAATTAATGTATCTATTTATTTATTTATTTATTTATTTTTTCATTTATCTATTTTTTTAATTCATTTATCTATTTATTTATTTATTCATTCATTCATTTATTTATTTATCTATTTATTTATTCATTCATTTATTTATTTATTCATTTATTTATTTATCTATCTATTTTGTTTTTATTTTTTTATTTATTTTTTTATTTATTTATCTATTTATTTATTTTTTAGTTTAGGGTCAGTCTGATGTTATTCTGTATTGTCGTCATTATCATCAAATCCCATCAAACCAACAACATGTTGGTTCGTCTCTCAATACGGTCTGACTTCCTGTCCGTGGCCCGTTGGTTCCTACTGAAGACGTCAATATTTAAAAACACTAATCTATAGTTTCATTATTAATCTCCTCAAACAGATTCTCTCAGACCAGCAGGAGGAAACGGTGCATTAGTGTGGGACTATTTTCTGAATCCTCATGTGGTTCTCTAGTGAGTGTTAATGGCAGCAGGACGGTGTGTGTGTGTGTGTGTGTGTGTGTGTGTGTGTGTGTGTGTGCGTGCGTGTGTTCACGGTGATGAATGATTGTTTTTCAGAATAAGAGCGTGTACAGTTGCTGTGATTGATTATTGCTCTGACTCTGTGTAGAGGATCTTTACAGCGTGCTGATTGGACGGTTCACAGATCAACAGATCGATGTCCTACCCTCTGGTTGGTCGGCGACTCCAACAAACTGGACAGGTCGTCAGACGTGAACCGGGACCCGGGCTGGCTGACGGACAACTCCTCCAGCTGAGGCCTGAACAGATCCCTGATCTGGCTCTCAAAGTCTGCACACACACGCGCACGCGCACGCGCGCGCACACACACACACACACACACACACACACACACACACACACACACACACACACACACAAGTTGACACAGTTTATATCTGCATGTTTCTACTGACATTCGGCTCCTTTAAAGGGACTGGTTGTAACTTTTTACAGGTATAAATCTACCGGGTCGGGATCCCATGCTAGCGTTTGGCCGGAGTCTCTCCGCCTCTGCCTGCCTTCACTCACACACCGCGCGCGTTCTCGCTGTCTCGCTCCACCTCTCACGTGCATGCTGCTCACTCCACACTGCAGAAGAGTTAGTTTAGCTCTGAGAATATCTAGTGAATGTTCAGTGGACGTTTGTGCAGAAATAACTGCTGCAGCTCCTCCAGACCAACAGAGGTTTCCCGTGTCTTGTGAAGTGACGGGGCTCCGCGGAGAGAAACGTTGTCGTCTCCCACCAAAACTCCGGCGTCTCCCCCGTTCCCTCCGGCCGCGGTCGAGAGGCTGAGGCAGGAAAAGCCAACACTAGGATCAGCATTGATTCATGGAGAGACCTTGGTCTGGTCAGCTAACATTACTGCCAAGCAGCTGAAATATAGAATGATATTGTGCTTTTAGCTGACGTGTGTCTCCTCACTGTGTTGAGCGATGCTCCTTCATGTCTATGTAGAGCGAGCACAAGCGCCAGCAACAGGACGCTGACTTTAGTTGACTTAACGGCCACAGGTGAAGCTGTTAACAAGACATTTATGATTCTTACTAACAGTCCCTTTAAAACCTCGGCTGGTGCTTCTAATATCTGTAGTACAGTAACATCTGATTCAGGATGTTCAGCTGGAGAGAATCTCTCCTCACAAACGCTGGTTGGACAACAGGAAGGCTACATGGAGGCAGGAGGAGGGGGGGGGGTTAAAGGGTTAAATATCACTGATAAAGATGGAGTGATCTATTCAAGGGTTAACGGGGGGTTCAGTGAGTCCTACCTGTGAAGGCCACCGTCCCCGCTGGATCAGCTCGTAGTCTGGACCGGAGCGCTTGCCGCTGAGCATCTGTCGGCTTCAGACCGAGCAGATCCAGAGCCTGCACACACACACACACACACACACACAGATCAATACACACACAGATCAATACACACAGTGGTGATGCCCCTGAAACAGTCACATGACACATCAGCCTGTATCTCTGAATCTAGGGACGATGTCTGAGATGATGGAGCGGCTCTGATATGAACGTTTTTAATTAATTTAATGATTTAATGATTCGATAAATAAATAAATGTCATTAAATGTAGCAAAAATAATATAAAAAATATATGTAGCCATTAATTAACTGATGAAATGTGACATACATTTATATTTCTGTTTTAACTGGCGTCTTTATTAATTTATCTTTTTATTAATTCCCTTATTTTTTACTCTTCTGTTTAATTTTCCCTTTTATTTATTTATGTATTTATTTTGTATCCATTTTTTAATTATTTATTTATTTCAAATTTATTTTTTATTTATGCATTTATTTCAAATTTATTTTTAAATGTTAGTATTTATTTATGTATTTATTCTTTTATAAATTTTGTAATTATTTATTTATTTCAAGTTTATTTATTTATTTTTGCATTTGTTTTTTATTTATTTTTAAATGTATGTATTTATTTATGAATTTATTTATTTCTATCATAGCTTTTATTTTTAGCTTGTTTTTTTTGCCTCTAACACCTCCTGGCTCTCCGATTGCCTCTGAACTGATTCACCTGCTTTCACCTGATTCACCTGCTTCGAGCTGCACACCTGCAGCCCGTCTCCTCATCAGCGCTGCAGTCAGATATAAACCTCGCTGCTTCACTCAGTCTTCTCCAGATCACTGACTCAGCTACAGAGGTTACGGCTCAGGCTTCTCAGTCTGGTTAACTCTGTGACCTTCCTCCTGCTGCTATGTCCCTGATGTTACCTGTCCTCATGTCCCAGAATCATCTACCTGATGTTACCTGTCCTCATGTCCCAGGATCATCTACCTGATGTTCCCTGTCCTCATGTCCCAGGATCATCTACCTGATGTTACCTGTCCTCATGTCCCAGGATCATCTACCTGATGTCACCTGTCCTCATGTCCCAGGATCATCTACCTGATGTTCCCTGTCCTCATGTCCCAGGATCATCTACCTGATGTTCCCTGTCCTCATGTCCCAGGATCATCTACCTGATGTTCCCTGTCCTCATGTCCCAGGATCATCTACCTGATGTTCCCTGTCCTCATGTCCCAGGATCATCTACCTGATGTCACCTGTCCTCATGTCCCAGGATCATCTACCTGATGTCACCTGTCCTCATGTCCCAGGATCATCTACCTGATGTTCCCTGTCCTCATGTCCCAGGATCATCTACCTGATGTTCCCTGTCCTCATGTCCCAGGATCATCTACCTGATGTTCCCTGTACTCATGTCCCAGGATCATCTACCTGATGTTACCTGTCCTCATGTCCCAGGATCATCTCCCTGATGTCACCTGTCCTCATGTCCCAGGATCATCTACCTGATGTTCCCTGTCCTCATGTCCCAGAATCATCTACCTGATGTTCCCTGTCCTCATGTCCCAGGATCATCTACCTGATGTTACCTGTCCTCATGTCCCAGGATCATCTACCTGTCTGTCTCCACCAGTATATATCAGTGTATCTCTGAAAGACACCCACCTGCTCCAGTCTCTCCAGTTTGAGGCGACAGCTGGCGTTGAGGGAACATTTCCTCAGAGGAGGCTGCTGACTGCCGGCCGCCTCTAGACAGAAACATAGAAATACAGATATTAGATATTTAAAACTTTAGAAACAGAGTTTGACCGATTTACTGGTCTACTGGTCTAATGGTCTACTGGTCTACTGGTTTACTGGTCTACTGGTTTACTGGTTTACTGGTTTACTGGGACCACTGAACAGTAAACGAGTCCTCCTTTAAGTTTGACGTCAGACTCCGATGTCCACACGGAGAAAGACCTCATGGTTGTCTCTCTCACACAGAGACGAGATGACGCTTCACACCTCCTCAGCCAATCGTAGGCCAGACCTCCCGCCTGTCTCACTTCCTCCTCCGACAGGCAGCCAACCACACGCCATCTGTCCCCCCCCCCCCATCTCGTCTGTCTCCATCACAACTGCTGCCCGGTTTTCATTTACACCTCCCAGTTTAAAGCAGGTCATATGTGCACGTGTCTAAACCCCATTTTCAGAGTATCATTATTATCATATATGATATCCTGACGGTTTTGTAAAATGATTGAGCATTTTAAATCCACATAATAAATGATGACGTATGTTTTTCCATCGTTATAATCACCTCCTCTAAATATATATTATGCTATATTCTATTATTCATAAGGGAGAATGATGGATAGAAGACGTACCAGGGTTGGTCTCAGCGATGCTGTCGTTCTCCGGTGGAGACGAGACACGTGTCGGCTCCGTTCTGACTGGAGACACTCGCACCTGCAAACATTAACACAACATATTAATAGTGGTTTGATAAGAGTGTGTTCACGTACGTGTTCACGTGTTGGTGTGTCACGACCTCAGCTCAGCGCAGCGAGAGCGATGACTGACATCACAGAAGGTGGTTGTGTAACATAAAGAAGACATGGAGACATTTCTTACAGCGTTCACGTTTCTGAGGAAACCTTAAGACAGACCTGAGGAACGTATTCTCCTAAAATCTTCTTCATGTATCTGAGAACTTGATTCTCCCTTTTGAAGAAGATGTTTGGCTTCAGGTTGGAACAAACGATGACAGAATAAAACTATTTCAGATTTGTTTTTGATAAGATGGAAAAAGACTTTGTGCTTCACGTCTGAGAAAAAATAATAATAATCAACAAATAATATTAAATAATGCAAGTCAACTACTTTGTTGAGATTTAACATAAATCTGGGTGTCATCTGCATAAAAGTGGTGGTGAATTTAGTGCTTGCATCAAAATCAATAAATACAAATTTTGCTTTCTCTCCAATACTTTGGTTTATGACCAAATACCTGCAAAACTAATTACATGATTCCCATCAGCCTCAGCCGGAGTCTGTGATTACTTATAGCTGTAAACTAAGATGGTGAGCTTTATCGTGTGTGCTTGGAAGTAAATAACAGAGATGAAAATACTCAGCCCAGTCGCACAGCAGTTTGTGAAATAGTCACAAAATTGAACGTATTGATTTGTATATATATACACAAATTAATTTTTTTTTTTCGTGATGGTCAGCCGTAATCTATTCGTATTTAATCCACGTACTTGTGAACCAGGAAGTATAAAGTGTGGCTAATGCCGCGTAGGGAGGAGGTCGGGGTGGATGAGTGGGTCTAAAAACACCAGATTTTCACCAGGAGACGCTGTTCATGTCCCGTGTGAAACCAGAAGTCAATGTTGATTTATTTGTCACTTAACGTTACAGCACTTCCGAAGTTATTTCAACATAAACCGCGATGTTTTCCAAAAGCTAACTAAGTAGTTTTTGTCAAGTAACTTCCTAGTTGCAGCCCTTAGTTAGTGTTATCTAAACCCAAACCACAATCTCTTCCTAATCCTAACCATGTCGATCTTTTCCTAAACCTAACTAAGTCGTTTTATTTTGAAAAAACTGGAGCGGAAATTGACACGTCGTGCTGAGCGTCACGGAAAAAAAAGGGAAATTCGTGTCTATGAACGCGAATCACATAAATCAAAATTCATGATTATTTCACAAACTGCCGTGAGACTGAGTTGAAACAATCTGACTTTGAGGAGTAAACTAAGTTTAAATTTAACTTTCTCATGTCAATTTGTCCTAGAAATGTTTTTTTTTAAAAAAAGATGTGTGCAACTTATGTAAAAACAAAAGAAAAGAAAAACTCCTAATACATTTAATTTGCTCCAAAAATCTAAATGGTGCATCAAAATGTCAAAGAAAGTTCCTAGAAAGAGTTTTATTTGTGTAAAGTCTTATGCAGCATGAAGTTTAAAATGATTCATATTTAGTCTGAATCTGGGTTTAAAGTTTTGGTTGAATATATTTGTGTTTATCGTTGTGCGGCTCTGAAGTTCCCACCTGGCTGACGTTGACGGCCGGCAGCGTCTCACAGGCCGGGTTCCTGCTGGAGGTGATCTTGGTGACCACGGCGGGCTGCGGAGGCACGGAGCCCGGCCCCGGGGCCCTTGTCTGGGGTCCGCCAGCGGTTCCTTGCAGGGAGATGGGGCTGTGAGGCCCGCTGCTGGAGCTGGACGACGACCGCCGCCTGATGAAGGCGATCTCCACCGTGGGGTCCGGTCTACGACACACAGGACAGTGAAGTTTTAAATATATAACTTTCACATTAACTGTAATATCAAGAGTATTGGTCTTAATTTGTTTCCCTTAAATTAAGACAACATTTATGTCACAAATATGTAACACAGAAAACAATGAAAACAAAAGAAAATATAACTTTAAATACTGAAATTTGTATTTTTGACCTTGCAAAAAATGTCAAAATAAAAATACAAATTGTACTGTCTGTGAACATTAATAACCTTACAATCTGCTGTGTTAAACTACATTAAAAAAAATAAGTATTCTTAGCAAATTAACTGACCCAGTAAAGTCTGAAAGGTGTTGAACTGAATTATATTTCTCACCAACTCGAAATGACTAAATCTGAAACCATAAAATATATCGTCCGAGTCATGCATCTGTTCGTGAAACGGTCACGAAATTTAATGTATTGATTCATGTATATAGACACGAATTTCACATTGTAAAGTGGGAAGTATAGAGGGCGGCAAATGCCGACTAGGGAGGAGGTCAGGGTGGATGGGTGGGTCAAAAAACAACAGACTTTATTTGTCACTTTTGTACTAAGTTAAAGCACTTCTGGAATTATTTTAACCCAAACCACCATCTATTCCTAAACGTAACTAAGTAGTTTTATTTTGAAAATACTGGAGCGGAAATTGATACGTGCATCACGTGTTGCTGGACATTCGTAGGAAAAAGCACTAAAACGTAGGTTGTTGAAAGTCGTGCTGAGCATCACGAAAAAAAAGGTTGTACACGGATCAAATAGATTACATTTCATGACTTTTGGAAGTCTTAGTAAAAGTGTCCCCGTGTGTTGGACCTGAGTTTGGTGCGTGTCAGGATGCTCCTGGCCTCCTCGTACGTCACTCCGATCAGGGACTCTTTGTTGATGGACACCAGCTGGTCTCCGACCTTCAGCCTGCCGTCCTGAAACGACACAAATACACAGAGATGTTCATGTCCTGGTGTCCAACGGACCAACTGAGCCACTGAGACACAGAAAAGTAGTCCATGTTTTTAGGTGACTTCTGGGTACAATATTTGATTTTTTAGTAAAAGCGTAGAATCTGCATTTTGTACCAGCTGAAGACGTGAGTTTAGAGTAAATAATATTAAATAATGCAAGTCAACTACTTTGTTGAGATTTAACGTAAATCTGGGTGTCATCTGCATAAAAGTGGTGATGAATTTTGTGCTTGCGGAAGATATAAGTGAAAGAAAGCTGGCGATCCCGCTGGTCTCTCAGGCCGTTTACATTTCTGACATTGTATACATTAGTTTTTTGAACTTTTACTGGGTATATTTAGTTTATTTTCACTCTTTCCCTCTTTGTATTGAAACTGCTGCACAACAATTTCTCTCAGAATAAATAAAGTTTTATCTTATATTATCTATCTTATTGTCAAAAACAGCCTCAGAATCCTGAATTAGCCTGAATGATGTCTAACTACTGTCATGATGTTTTAGTCGTTGTTGGTTTTTAAGCCCTAATGGCACTTTCTTGATGCAGTTTATTATTTTGTTGGAATTAAACGCCAGTTTCACTTTTTATTCTTGTTTTTATTGAATGCAATTGTAAATAATGGGCAGCACAACGACATCTTTTAGAAAGTATGGACATTTTTGTAAAGTGGGGACATTTTTGCAAAGTGAGGACATTTTTGTAAAGTGGGGACATTTTTGTAAAGTGAGGACATTTTTGCAAAGTGGGGACATTTTTGCAAAGTGAGGACCCTTTTGCCATTTTTGGGCCATTTTTGCAAAGTGAGGCCATTTTTGCAAAGTGAGGACATTTTTGCAAAGTGAGGACATTTTTGCAAAGTGAAGACATTTTTGCAAAGTGGGGACATTTCTGCAAAATGAGGACATTTTTGTAAAGTGAGGACATTTTTGCAAAGTGGGGACATTTTTGCAAAGTGAGGACATTTTTGCAAATTTTGGGACATTTTTGCAAAGTGAGGACATTTTTGCAAAGTGAGGACATTTTTGCAAAGTGAAGACATTTTTGCAAAGTGGGGACATTTTTGCAAAGTGAGGACCCTTTTGCCATTTTTGGGACATTTTTGCAAAGTGAGGCCATTTTTGCAAAGTGAGGACATTTTTGCAAAGTGAAGACATTTTTGCAAAGTGGGGACATTTCTGCAAAGTGAAGACATTTTTGCAAAGTGGGGACATTTCTGCAAAATGAGGACATTTTTGTAAAGTGAGGACATTTTTGCAAAGTGAGGACATTTTTGCAAAGTGAAGACATTTTTGCAAAGTGGGGACATTTTTGGAGAGTGAGAACATTTTTGTAAAGTGAGGACATTTTTGCAAAGTGGGGACATTTTTGCAAAGTGAGGACATTTTTGCAAATTTTGGGACATTTTTGCAAAGTGAGGACATTTTTGCAAAGTGAAGACATTTTTGCAAAGTGGGGACATTTCTGCAAAATGAGGACATTTTTGTAAAGTGGGGACAGTTTTGCAAAGTGGGGACATTTTTGCAAAGTGGGGACATTTTTGCAAAGTGAGGACATTTTTGCAAATTTTGGGACATTTTTGGAGAGTGAGAACATTTTTGGAGAGTGAGGACACCACAAGCAGTTTTTGTAAAAAACATATGAAGTATATTTATAACAAAACCCAAATCCTTGTGTTTATGTTAAAGCAAAGCCGTGAGGACGCCGACCTTCTGGGAGTCTCCTCCAGGCACTATTTCCTGAATGAACACCATTGGTCCTTCTGCTCGGTTGGCTCCGCCCTTGATGATGAGCCCCAGGCCGGTTCCCTTGGCAACGCATATCAACTGAATGCCGCTGTCGCTGTGGAGAGAGACGGAGAGGATGACAGGAAGATTGACTCATTAAATCCCACCATGAGATAGTCTCTAACCCTCCTCCTCCTCCTCCTCCTCTTCCTCCTCTTCCTTTTCCTCTCTCAGGTCTTCCTACACTTCTCTGTGAAATAGCTGAAGATGTTTCTCACTATTTTTAGTCGTTGCTGCAGAAATAAAATGTAACAGTTTATATAACCGCCTTCCAAAAAGACAAATGACCTTCAGAGAGAAGCTCTTTGTTTACTTCCTGTAACTGCTGAATGTCCTGAATACAAATGACTACACTGTCCATCAACATGTACTACTGCATGAACATGTACTACTGCATGTACTACTGCATGAACATGTACTACTGCATGAACATGTACTACTGCATGTACTACTGCATGAACATGTACTACTGCATGTACTACTGCATGAACATGTACTACTGCATGTACTACTGCATGTACATGTACTACTGCATGTACTACTGCATGAACATGTACTACTGCATGTACATGTACTACTGCATGAAGATGTACTACTGCATGTACTACTGCATGTACATGTACTACTGCATGAACATGTACTACTGCATGTACTACTGCATGAACATGTACTACTGCATGTACTACTGCATGAACATGTACTACTGCATGTACTACTGCATGTACATGTACTACTGCATGTACTACTGCATGTACATGTACTACTGCATGTACTACTGCATGAACATGTACTACTGCATGTACATGTACTACTGCATGAAGATGTACTACTGCATGTACTACTGCATGAACATGTACTACTGCATGGACATGTACTACTGCATGGACATGTACTACTGCATGAACATGTACTACTGCATGGACATGTACTACTGCATGGACATGTACTACTGCATGTACTACTGCATGTACATGTACTACTGCATGTACTACTGCATGTACATGTACTACTGCATGAACATGTACTACTGCATGGACATGTACTACTGCATGGACATGTACTACTGCATGAACATGTACTACTGCATGAACATGTACTACTGCATGGACATGTACTACTGCATGGACATGTACTACTGCATGAAGATGTACTACTGCATGTACACGTGTACCGAAGAACCAAAATCTGTGGTTCGTACCTGAAGGCGTGCGTGGGCGTGTGCACGGTGTGCACGGTGTGCGTGGAGGCGTGGGTGTAGGCGGTGACCCCCCCCTCTTTAGGACTGAGCAGCTGGGGGCTCTCCGACCTGGAGGAGGACGAGGACGAGGCCGTGTCCGTCAACTTCCCTACACAGACACCAGAGAAGAAGAAGAGGACCAGAGAGGTGAGCAGGAAGAGGTGGGAGACAAGAAGAAGAAAGAGGGAGAGGGAAATAGAAAGAGAGTGGGAGGGAGACGGAGACGGAGGTGGAGAGTGATGGATGATGGGAGGGAGAGCGTGATGGAGGTAGAGAAGAAAGAGAGCACGGGTTCAATCAGGTCACTTTAACAATATTGGTAATCAAAAATATTTCTTATTGTGACATCAAAGAAAAAATCAAATGTGAGAATAAAGTGTGAGTGTCTCCTATTTCTGTCCCTGCAGGGACACATTTGAACCTTGAGAGTGAGGACATTTTACAAAAAGTCTTCACAAATACAGTCAAGACATCCTATCCTGTATCTGCAAAGTGAGGACATTTTTGCAAAGTGAGGACATTTTTGCAAAGTGAGGACATTTTTGCAAAGTGAGGACATCTTTGAAAAGTGGGGACATTTTTGGAGAGTGGGGACACTCTTCCAAAGTCAAGTCTTTTTTGCAAAGTGAGGACATTTTTGGAGAGTGGGGACATTTTTGCAAAATTACAATATTTTTGCAAAGTGAGGACATTTTTGGAGAGTGAGGATGTTCTTGGAAAGTGGGGACATTTATGGAGATTGGGGACATTTTTGCAAAGTTAGGACTTTTTTGTTGCAGAGGGAGGACATTTTTGAAAAGTGAGGACGTTCTTGGAGAGTGGGGACATTCTAGTAAGGTCAGAGACATCCTGGCAAAGTGGGGACATTTTTGCAAAGTGAGGACATTATGTACGGTCCTCACTTCTTCAGATAGCTGCTGAAGAGTCTAGACTCTTTTAGGTTTAAGGATTAGGGTAAAGGTAGAGGTGAAGGTCAACGGCTGGTAAATGTAGAGATTATTAGATTAATAAACTGATGAGGGTCCTCACAGGTGTGTACCTGTGTGTGTGTGTGTGTGTGTGTGTGTGTGTGTGTGTGTGTGTGTGTGTGTGTTGTACCTGTGCAGAGCTGAGTGGGAGAGATTCGTCCTGAATGATGATTAGAGCCGTACTTCTCCATCAGCTCAGAAAACTCCCTCCTGAAACACACACACACACACACACACACACACATACACACACACATACACACACACACACACACACACACACACACACACACACACAGAGAGAGAGAAACGTCTGTTTCAGACATCTTCATGTGTTCGACCTGTAAACTGTAGTTTGTACTGAAACATGAGATATTGTATTTATCTGCGTCTCTGTCCTTTTCTTGTTTCCTTTCTTTCATCAGCTGATCTGACCAAATGAAAACAAGATGTGAAACTAGACTTCTTCACCATCAGTCCTGTTATTCTGTGCAGTTTGAGCAGAGCAGCAGATCTGTGAGTGTTTGTCTCCCTCACATGGACGACGAAGAGAGCTGATGTGATCCCAGCGCCGGTTAAAGCCTTTAAAACTTTAATCTGAGAGGTCAGAGGTCACAGACTCTCAGCACCTGTCGGACCAGTTTCAACAGAAAATACACCTGACTGAGTTAAATGAGCTAAAATGAATCACACAGAGACGTTAACAGTTTATTAAATCATTATTAAATCATTATTAAATCCTCTTTTATGAAGCAACAGGTGCTCAGTGGTGCAGTATCAGAGACACATGATGAAATAGAGGCAGTGGCATGAAGTAGAAATAAACAAATTCACGGTTCAACTTTGAAAACATGCAAAAAAAAAAAATGTTTTAAGTACATTTGTATCAAAATATCTATAATATATTTTTTGCAAAGTGGGAACAATTTTGCAAAGTGGGGACATTCTTGGAAAGTGGGGACATTCTTGGAAAGTGGGGACATTTTTGCAAATACGGGACATTTTTGCAAATACGGGACATTGTTGGAAAGTGGGGACATTTTTGGAAAGTGGGGACATTGTTGGAAAAATAGAGACTTTTTTGCAAAGTGGGGACATTTTTGCAAAGCGGGGACATTTTTGGAAAGTGGGGACATTCTTGGAAAGTGGGGACATTTTTGCAAATACGGGACATTGTTGGAAAGTGGGGACATTTTTGGAAAGTGGGGACATTTTTGCAAATACGGGACATTGTTGGAAAGTGGGGACATTTTTGGAAAAATAGAGACTTTTTTGCAAAGTGGGGACACTTTTGGAAAGTGAGGACATTTTTGCAAAGTGGGGACATTTTTGGAAAGTGGGGACATTCTTGGAAAGTGGGGACATTTTTGGAAAGTAGGGACATTTTTGCAAATACGGGACATTGTTGGAAAGTGGGGAATTTTTTGGAAAGTGAGGACATTTTTGCAAAGTGGGGACATTTTTGGAAAGCGGGGACATTCTTGGAAAGTGGGGACATTTTTGCAAATACGAGACATTGTTGGAAAAATAAAGACATTTTTGCAAAGTGGGGACATTTTTTGCAAAGTGGGGATATTCTTGGAAAGTGGGGACATTTTTGGAAAGTGGGGAAATTTTTGCAAAAATGGGACATTGTTGGAAAGTGGGGACATTTTTGCAAATACGGGACATTTTTGCCAATACGGGACATTTTTTGCCAATACGGGACATTGTTGGAAAGTGGGGACATTTTTGCAAATACGGGACATTGTTGGAAAGTGGGGACATTTTTGGAAAAATAGAGACTTTTTTGCAAAGTGGGGACACTTTTGCAAAGTGAGGACATTTTTGCAAAGCGGGGACATTCTTGGAAAGTGGGGACATTTTTGCAAAGTGGGGACATTTTTGCAAAGCGGGGACATTCTTGGAAAGTGGGGACATTTTTGGAAAGTGGGGACATTTTTGGAAAGTAGGGACATTTTTGCAAATACGGGACATTGTTGGAAAGTGGGGACATTCTTGGAAAGTGGGGAGAGTTTTGCAAAGTGAGGACATTTTTGCAAAGCAGGGACATTCTTGGAAAGTGGGGACATTTTTGCAAAGTGGGGACATTTTTGCAAAGCGGGGACATTCTTGGAAAGTGGGGACATTTTTGGAAAGTGGGGACATTTTTGCAAAGAGGGGACATTTTTGCAAATACGGGACATTGTTGGAAAGTGGGGACATTTTTGCAAAGTGAGGACATTTTTGCAAAGTGAAGACATTTTTGCAAAGTGGGGACATTTTTGGAGAGTGAGAACATTTTTGCAAAGTGAAGACATTTTTTTGCAAAGTGGGGACATTTTTGCAAAGTGAGGACCCTTTTGCCATTTTTGGGACATTTTTGCAAAGTGAGGCCATTTTTGCAAAGTGAGGACATTTTTGGAAAGTGGGGACATTCTTGGAAAGTGAGGACATTTTTGGAAAATAGGGACATTTTTGCAAATACGGGACATTGTTGGAAAGTGGGGACATTCTTGGAAAGTAGGGACATTTTTGCAAATACGGGACATTGTTGGAAAGTGGGGACATTCTTGGAAAGTGGGGAGAGTTTTGCAAAGTGGGGACATTTTTGTAAAGTGGGGACATTTTTGCAAAGCGGGGACATTCTTGGAAAGTGGGGACATTTTTGGAAAGTGGGGACATTTTTGCAAAGAGGGGACATTTTTGCAAATACGGGACATTGTTGGAAAGTGGGGACATTTTTGGAAAAATAGAGACTTTTTTGCAAAGTGGGGACACTTTTGGAAAGTGAGGACATTTTTGCAAAGTGGGGACATTTTTGGAAAGTGGGGACATTCTTGGAAAGTGGGGACATTTTTGGAAAGTAGGGACATTTTTGCAAATACGGGACATTGTTGGAAAGTGGGGAAATTGTTGGAAAGTGGGGACATTCTTGGAAAGTAGGGACATTTTTGCAAATACGGGACATTGTTGGAAAGTGGGGACATTCTTGGAAAGTGGGGAGAGTTTTGCAAAGTGAGGACATTTTTGCAAAGCGGGGACATTCTTGGAAAGTGGGGACATTTTTGCAAAGTGGGGACATTTTTGCAAAGCGGGGACATTCTTGGAAAGTGGGGACATTTTTGGAAAGTGGGGACATTTTTGCAAAGAGGGGACATTTTTGCAAATACGGGACATTGTTGGAAAGTGGGGACATTTTTTCAAAGTGAGGACATTTTTGCAAAGTGAAGACATTTTTGCAAAGTGGGGACATTTTTGGAGAGTGAGAACATTTTTGCAAAGTGAAGACATTTTTGCAAAGTGGGGACATTTTTGCAAAGTGAGGACCCTTTTGCCATTTTTGGGACATTTTTGCAAAGTGAGGCCATTTTTGCAAAGTGAGGACATTTTTGGAAAGTGGGGATATTCTTGGAAAGTGAGGACATTTTTGGAAAATAGGGACATTTTTGCAAATACGGGACATTGTTGGAAAGTGGGGACATTCTTGGAAAGTAGGGACATTTTTGCAAATACGGGACATTGTTGGAAAGTGGGGACATTCTTGGAAAGTGGGGAGAGTTTTGCAAAGTGGGGACATTTTTGCAAAGAGGGGACATTTTTGGAAAGTGGGGACATTTTTGGAAAGTGGGGACATTTTTGCAAAGAGGGGACATTTTTGCAAATACGGGACATTTTTGGAAAGTGGGGACATTTTTGGAAAGTAGGGACATTTTTGCAAATACGGGACATTGTTGGAAAGTGGGGACATTCTTGGAAAGTGGGGAGAGTTTTGCGAAGTGAGGACATTTTTGCAAAGCGGGGACATTCTTGGAAAGTGGGGACATTTTTGCAAAGTGGGGACATTTTTGCAAAGCGGGGACATTCTTGGAAAGTGGGGACATTTTTGGAAAGTGGGGACATTTTTGCAAAGAGGGGACATTTTTGCAAATACGGGACATTGTTGGAAAGTGGGGACATTTTTGCAAAGTGAGGACATTTTTGCAAAGTGAAGACATTTTTGCAAAGTGGGGACATTTTTGGAGAGTGAGAACATTTTTGCAAAGTGAAGACATTTTTTGCAAAGTGGGGACATTTTTGCAAAGTGAGGACCCTTTTGCCATTTTTGGGACATTTTTGCAAAGTGAGGCCATTTTTGCAAAATGAGGACATTTTTGGAAAGTGGGGATATTCTTGGAAAGTGAGGACATTTTTGGAAAATAGGGACATTTTTGCAAATACGGGACATTGTTGGAAAGTGGGGACATTCTTGGAAAGTAGGGACATTTTTGCAAATACGGGACATTGTTGGAAAGTGGGGACATTCTTGGAAAGTGGGGAGAGTTTTGCAAAGTGGGGACATTTTTGTAAAGTGGGGACATTTTTGCAAAGCGGGGACATTCTTGGAAAGTGGGGACATTTTTGGAAAGTGGGGACATTTTTGCAAAGAGGGGACATTTTTGCAAATACGGGACATTGTTGGAAAGTGGGGACATTTTTGGAAAAATAGAGACTTTTTTGCAAAGTGGGGACACTTTTGGAAAGTGAGGACATTTTTGCAAAGTGGGGACATTTTTGGAAAGTGGGGACATTCTTGGAAAGTGGGGACATTTTTGGAAAGTAGGGACATTTTTGCAAATACGGGACATTGTTGGAAAGTGGGGAAATTTTTGGAAAGTGAGGACATTTTTGGAAAGTAGGGACATTTTTGCAAACACGGGACATTGTTGGAAAGTGGGGACATTCTTGGAAAGTAGGGACATTTTTGCAAATACGGGACATTGTTGGAAAGTGGGGACATTCTTGGAAAGTGGGGAGAGTTTTGCAAAGTGAGGACATTTTTGCAAAGCGGGGACATTCTTGGAAAGTGGGGACATTTTTGCAAAGTGGGGACATTTTTGCAAAGCGGGGACATTCTTGGAAAGTGGGGACATTTTTGGAAAGTGGGGACATTTTTGCAAAGAGGGGACATTTTTGCAAATACGGGACATTGTTGGAAAGTGGGGACATTTTTGGAAAAATAGAGACTTTTTTGCAAAGTGGGGACACTTTTGGAAAGTGAGGACATTCTTGTAAAATAAGGACATCTTTTAAAAAATATCTTTTACCTCTAAGACACAATTACCAAACCAGTAACATTCCAGTGAGATATTTGACAATGCATTTGAATATCTTAAGAAAGTCCTGCTTACGGCTCATTATGACAGCACTTCCTCATTCCTAGTGAAAAATGGCTCTAAATGAGTTTTCACAACTAATTTCAACATCTGTTTTTATCTCGAAAGACCTAAATATTACTTCTCTTTTCAGGAAATCTCACCAAGAGAAATTTTCCATGTGCAATTGGCAGATTTATTTTACTTATTAGAAAATAAAAACACCTTGTATTCAGTGTTTTTTCTTTAAAATGTATTATTGAAGTGGCACTAACTGTGACTAACTTCATACTACTACTTCTTTCATTCTCGATCTGATTCAGAGTCCTGAACTCCATCAGTGAGTTTGTTTTCCTGTTTTTTTTTATTATTATGTGTTGAACCTGTGAGGACGCCAGAAACAAATCCCATGATGTCATGGCGGCAGTGGCGGTGGCGTCCTCGCTGTGACCCGCCGTCCCGCCGCTCAGCAGCAGCAGCTGCAGCAGCTGCACATAATCATCATAATTTGTTTTGAAGTGTGAAACAAACAACAGTCGAGGTCGAGCTCTGAGGTGAATACCTGACAAAGCTGCTTTCACACACACACACACACACACACACACACACACACACACACACACACAGCTTTAGTTTGGTGATAATAAGGATGAAAATGAAAGGACTCCCTTCAACACGCTGAGAGCTTTAACAGCATTAAATCATCTCAGTCCTTCATTCAACGTATCTGTGGTTTTGCAGAAACGTACATTTTTCTGGCGAATCGGTTGGAATACAACCAGTGCAACCCGATATCACGCCAAAACGTGTGATAGAGCGACAAAACCACTTAGTTTGGTTAAGAGAAAACGTCATGGTTGGGCTTAAAATAAGTAGGTAAATTAAATAAAACACATACGGAAACAACGTGACATCAGTATGGAAAACACGTGACAAACGTCACAAACGTGACTCGCAGGTCTCCTGCATGAAAGTCCTGTGTTTGTTGGAAACAATGTACGGAAACAACGCACGGAAACAACATAATGTCAGTACGGAAAATACGTTACACACGTCACATAACTTGCACAACAAAACTCCAGTTTCAAACAGCGGTCTCCTGGTCGAAAGTCCTGTGTTTGTTGGACCCGTCCACCATAAGTGGTCTTACTCACTTTATACACAACGTAACCCGCTCTGGAGTTAGACTACAGTCTCTACACAACACGTGACAAACGTCAAATGACAACAGTCCCTATAAAACTCTGCGTCTTCATGCAGACGAGTGATATTCACGTCTCGACGACACAAAACGTGACACTGACACGATTTCTTCCTGTGGACCGGCAGCTCTATCACACACTTCGCCGTTAGACGGGACTGACCAGTGATGAGGAAGTGAACCATTTGATGTTCATGTTGTAAATAAAGGAAACATGACTTCCTGCATTGGCACCGTCATGTCATTGGATGTAGATCATGAGGTGGGGAATCATATAATTCTTAAGGATACTGGGCTGAAAGAAAGAGGTTATCTAAAAGCTAAATAAGTCACAGAAAACGCCGTCTGACGGGCGCCCTGCAAAAAGTGCAACCTGTAAACGGATGTAGTTTCTGCTGATCTCTGTGTTGCTTCACATCTGTGATCAGCTGGAGCTCTGAACCCCCCCCCACCCCTCACACCGTGGACCGTCAGCAGAGCGTCCCTATTGTGTCACTGTGTGTTTGTCTCAGGCTGACGTGGAAAAGCAGCGGCGACAGCAGAGTGCCAGGTCAGTTTATCTCCTGCTGGTTAAAAACCGCAGGAACGCCGCCTGTCAGCTCGGAGCGAAACGCCGAGGACGGATCAAACCAAACCCAAAGGCAGGAAAAAGCTCCAGGTAATAAGACCTGTCTTCTCCTCTGGACTCTGAGACATCGGCTGGTGTTGGGGAATCGTCCCGAAGAACTTCATAAACCCGTCACACACACTGTCGAGGATTCTTCTACAAACACTGTTTGTATCAGAAGTTTAACAAATAACTGAAGTAACTTCTGCACTACAGGTGTGTGACAGGTGTGTTGGACGGCAGCAGAACGTCCTGCAAACTTCTGTGCTTTGTGCTGGTATATTTATTCACGGTGTTTCGGTCTACATGACCTTCATCAAGTACACAAACAACACTTTTAGGTTTCATGTGCACCAAAGTAAAAAGAACAGCAGTAAGTGAGACAGTGAGTTTTTGTCGGCAACCCACCCGACCCGCCTTGAAACACGGACCAAGGAGTCTAACGCACGAGCGAGTCAGAGGGCGCAAGCAAAACCCTGTGGCGCAATTAAAGTGAGGGCCGGCGCGCGCGAGTACGAGTACATGAGCACAGCATCGTGAACGGTTCTGCTCCAGGTTTCTTCCCGCTAAACGGGGAGTTGTTCCTGGCCACAGTGCGCTTGGTGGATCTTGCTGGGTCTCTAAACTATGGTGTACGGTCTAAGACCTGCTCTATATATAAAGCGTCTTGAGATAACTTCTGTTATGATTTGACGCTATATAAAAATAAAATAAATTGAATTGAATTGAAACCTGATACCCGATATCCGATACTGGTATCGGTATCGGTGCATCCCTAGTCCAAAGACATGTTGTGTTTTATTAACGCCTGGTTCACACTCCAGACTTTAGCCCTGATTCACTGCTCCCCGACAGTTTCTGGAGCTCCCCGACAAAAAGCCCCAGATCAGAAACAAATCGCTGTTGGCTCGCCACACATCGGCGCTTAAGCGTCCCACATTCCAGATATCTAGCACGCTAAATATCTGGACCTGTCGGGGACTCTGGCCACGGGCTGCAGCAAATGAGAGCGCAAGACACGGGTTGATGGTAAACCTGGGGGAGGAGGAGGGGTTGCCTGTAACAACAGGAACTTACTGGATGTGTTGCAACACGGAGCAAAGTTGTTGTTGCACCAAGAGGAATTAATAGTAAAAAGAGTGAGGAAACAGAACTTTCATCACTTCCTGGCAGGAATCCACCGTGGCAGGCAAGGATTTTTTTTGTCTGCTACTTTTGAAATTTCTACGCTAAATGAAGCAATAACATTTTAGATCTGATGTCATTCAATGTTCAATATATTTAACATAAAAAACATTATATACACGGTAAATTACAGTGTTGGAATTACACTGTGGAGGGAGGGTAGTGTACACAGTACTGTACTGTACTTTGTTATTGTCATTTATACTGTTTATTTCCATAAAATCACACAATTCTAATGATTATTTAAATATTTGCTTTGATTAAAACAATCTTGGTAAGTTGTTATGAAGTTCAACAGGTCATAATTCTCTCTCTAATATCTATTTTATATTGATGTGAAAACATCTCCTAAAAACAACTGGATTTATTCAAGTTTCTCACCAAAAACTACATTTTACCAGATTACATTCGAACACATCATGATAACGTTGTAATTTAACTTCACCCATTGGTCATTTTGCTGAGCAGACTTTGAACGCCTCATAACAATAACTCAATGGCACCTCCGTTAACGTCAGTATCTCCAGTATTTATCCAGTCAGGACTGTGCTGCCCACCGGCAACTAAACAGCTAAAGTTACTAACTCTCCTCCTGTTGATTTAAACACTGATTTGTTGTTCACAGAGTGGCTTTATCAGAGAAAAAACTTGTTTTTTCTCTCCTCCGTGTCTCCGGTCCCAAACAAACTGAAACATGATCCAGCCTGCGTACGCTTCATTGTGCAGCGTAACTGTGGGAAAGCATCAATAAGAGGAATCGATAATCACAGAGGCATGAGATGCCAAGAAAGAGGACAACTACGGTTCTCTATTCCCATCACTAGCAGTTTCCCTGCCTGCCAAAGTGACGGATGTCCTGATGATTTCACCCGCCAATGCCAACAATTAACCCGCATTTGGCAGGTGGCGGCTGCTAATTTCAGACCTTGCCGTATGGTATCACGTCATCTACTGTGTATTTCTTGTATGTTTTCGTGATAAAACGTAGTTTGTTGACCTCATCAGGGATTCCTCCTGGTGAAAGATCTTGTAGTGTGTGACTTCCTGTCTCCGGTCAGTCATGTAGTGTGAACAAGACTTTAATTAATTAAGGCCAATAGAAACAGGGTTTTGAACTCTGCTTCTTCTACTGTAGATCAACTGTCTCACTGACGCTCGCTGTTACACGCTTCCATCTCCATCTCCATCTCCAACAAAAACTAAAAAGAGTGAATATAGAATAAAGAGACCGGGGGCATCCAGGTTGGTCTAGAGACCTGGTCTCAGTCCATTGATACCTTAAACTCATTTTGTATTTCTAGAGACTTTTCTACTAACTGAGGACGACTAACAGTAACTGTGTGGGTGAACCCAAACAGCTTTATGTTCTAACTAAAACAGGACTAGTTTTAGATGAATCTAAACTCAAACAACGAGGTGTGTCCTCCAGGATGTGACTGGAGGAAGACATGCAACAAGTGAACAAGTGTTTGACTTGTAAGAAAAGAAGTAGAACAAAACGTGGGGTGAGGCATCATGACAGCGAGACTCACCTGGATTCGTCGTCTCTGGCGACCAGCAGGGACATGTGATTAGAGAGCGAGGCCGTCCTCAGGATCTCCACCGCCCTATCAGGAGACAGGACAGAGAGGTAACGTCAACACCTGGTCTGCAGGTGAACATATTTGTAGTTCATACATACAGAACAAAGCTCCCTTTCCACAACAGGAACTTTCCCCAGGAACTAAGAACCTCAGCTTAAACTCATTGCATTTCGACTGCAGGGACCAAAGTCGAAATTAAGTTCTGAGGACATTTTACTCCTGAAAAAGGCTGTGGCATCCAGTATGCCAGAGTTTTAATCCCTGAAACTACTTTTCAAGGAACTAAAAGGTTCCTTCAGCCCACTGTTGTCCGCGTTTCCACGGCGCTCTAAAGACTTTTTTTAATGAGTCGTGAAGCCGACAGCAGAGTCTGACTTTACTTTCAATGTTATCAGATAAAGAGAAATGTCCTCCCCTCGTCCTAAAATAGTCCTAAATCCATACTAGAGTACTTCTTTGTTTTATGAATGAAGAGGTACAGTTGAAGCAGTTTGACCAATCAGTGACGGTCAACCCTGCAGACTCCAACCCGAAAGTTCTGGTTCTTTCAAAAAGTACTATTGTCCGGCCAGGACCTTTTGGGACCCAGAAAATGTCCCAGGGACCTAATTTAGACCCCGGTCCCTGTGGTGGAAACATAGGAACGTTCCTCAAAAGGTTCCTAGTTCCGGGGGGAAAGTTCCTGTGGTCGAAACGGGGCTTTTCTGAAAGTACCAGAACGTTCAGGGCGGAGTTAGCAGGGATGACTAATCAACGCTGCTTCGACTGAGCCGCTTCATTCATACAAACCAAAGTAAACATCCTCTAGGAACCAGGAATATTTCAACCAAATGTCATGGCAATTCTGACGTTGTCATCCCGGAGCCACGCTGGCTAAAAATTCAAAATACCTCATACACACACACGCACTAGAAGATAAACTGCAGACACAGCACACATCAAACTCACCTCTCATTGGTCACGCCCATCAGACTGGTGTTATTGACATCCAAAATCAGGTCACCTGACTTAAGCCGACCTGGAACAGAGAGTGACAGACAGATCTGGTGAGCGAGGATGATAATAATAATAATAATAATAATAATAATAATAACAATAATGACAAAACACCAAAATACTACCTACCGTCCAGAGCGGCCAGCCCACCGGCTATAACCCGCTTGATGTAGATGCCAAACTCTTCTCCTGTCAGCTCTCGGTAACCTCCGATTATCTTCACACCTGTGCACAGACGAGCTCAGGTTAGTGAGGAAACATTTGAACAATGCTGAAGTGCAGCTTAGAAACGTGAGAGTATATATGTTAAGGATGATTCAGAGGTCAGACAGGTCACGGGGGGAAGATGCTCACCGAGTCCCTTCTTGCAGTCGCAGAACTCCAGCCTGTGTACGGCTCGGTTGATGCCGTGCGGGCCCATGATCATCCTGGCAACAAGAAAAAACACTACAGATTCAAAAACATATCCTGCCTCATCCAAAGCCTCCGACTCTCCTCCGTGCTCCGCTGCAACAAAACAATCAAATCATCACAGGATTTGGTCATTTTCGCCCTCCTCCCCTCCCTCCCTCCTCCACCCAGCCACATCCCCATCCAAACCAATAAAATCTGTCGCCTCTTAAACGACGGTTGAACCGTACGGTGACCTGGATGTTCGGAAGCCACAACAGTGATCAGAAATAATCAAAGGAGCATTACGGAGCAGTTATTATATCCTGGATGGTCGCTGTGTGGGGTGAAGAGGTTCAGGTTAAAGCCGAAGAGATTCCTCAGACGTGGTTAACATGATGCTGCTGTCTGCTGGTCCTGTCCCGAGGCTCAGCTCGCCGTCAGAGCACAGCCTGTTTCAGATGCCTACGTATGTGTGTGTGTGTGTCAGAGGGTTTGTGTAGAGACAGCATCTATTGTTGTGGACAGACTGACTTCATTTCAGGGCCGGTATGAGAGCGTTTTTGGGGCCTCCTTGCCCAACCCATTTTTTTAAACGTGACCTCACTGTATGATATGACCTGTGGTGACCTCTAGGATAATCACAGCCTCATGAAACTTTACAGCCACAAACTAGAGACCTAGAGCATTCAGAGGATGGATGGATCAGACTAGAGACCTAGAGCATTCAGAGGATGGATGGATCAAACTAGAGACCTAGAGCATTCAGAGGATGGATGGATCAAACTAGAGACCTAGAGCATTCAGAGGATGGATGGATCAAACTAGAGACCTAGAGCATTCAGAGGATGGATGGATCAAACTAGAGACCTAGAGCATTCAGAGGATGGATGGATCAGACTAGAGACCTAGAGCATTCAGAGCATGAATGGATCAAACTAGAGACCTAGAGCATTCAGAGGATGGATGGCTTTCCTAGCTAGATTAGACAATAAAGGGGGGATACAGAACAGAAGTTCTCGCCATCCAATCGCAGAAAAATGCAATCTTTGCAGAAAATCTCCAAAATCACAGCATGTCTTTTTCTATGGTGTTCCTCCAGGTCTTGGTCTCTTAATGTGGTATTCTGGAGGGATTATTGATAATTTTTTATCAATTCTCCAGTGGTAAAAAATAGTTAAATTTAGCAGCAAATCTGTGTAACAAATGGTATCAACCCAAAAATTGCTGCAACAACTTATGAGACATAATAGAGCATGGGGATGACCATCATATACTTGTTATACAACTTGTCACACATTGTTGAGCTGCATCTTCATGTTCCCAGCATTCAGATGATGTACACCACCTCTATGTGACATCTACTGTCGACCTGCTATCTCCGCCTAAAGACCTCCTGGACCCCCCTAAAGAAGACTAAAACAGGTCTGTTGTGGGTCTCAGAGGGTTAAATATGCCTCAAGCTCAACTCATCCCACTCTCCTCTACAGGGCAGGTTTGAGCATGATGGGCACACAGTACAGTACCGGCTCAGTATGACCCGGTTATCTAGTCTCTCCAACAGGCAGAGGTCAACACCAGACAGGTGAGTAGGAGAAGGTAAACTCTTAAACCAATTAGGGATCAGACAAAGAGGCAGAAGTCCAAGTCCAGACGATGAAGGCTGGAACGCTACGCAGCAAGAACATTAGACGATCTGGCAGAGAGTTAATGAGGATGAACCAGAGTGTACAGTATATACTGCAGGGCTGATGGAGGAGTGGGAACGGGTGCGAACAGGTGGGAACGGGTGGGAACGGGTGGGAACAGGTGGGAACAGGTGGGAACGGGTGGGGACGGGTGGGGACGGGTGGGAACGGGTGGGAACAGGTGGAAACAGGTGGGGACAGGTGGGGACGGGTGGGAACGGGTGGGAACAGGTGGGAACAGGTGGAAATTTTAGTTTCCTGTGTGAAACCGTTGACTTATTTTGTCACATCAGTCTTAGTCAGGGCATTACGTTGATTAGTTACGTGAATCGTTAGTATCATCAGTCCCGTGAGTCATGTTAGTCATTAGTTATGTGAGTTGTTAGTATCCATTAGTATCGTCAGTCCTGAGTCACATGAGTCGTTAGCATCGTCAGTGTCATGAGTCAGTAGTCCCGTGAGTCGTTAGTATCATCAGTCCCGTGAGTAATGTTAGTCGTTAGTTATGTGAGTCATTAGTATCCATTTGTATCGTCAGTCCTGAGTCACGTGAGTCGTTAGTATTGTCAGTCCTGTGAGTCGGTAGTCACGTGAATTGTTAGTCACGTAAGTGCCTAGTCACGTGAGTTGTTAGTATCGTCAGCTTAGAGAGTCACGTGAGTCTTTAGCATCATTAGTCTCATGAGTCAGTAGTCAGGTGAATCGTTAGTATCGTCAGTCTCGTGAGTCGTTAGTATCATCAGTCCCGTGAGATGGTAGTCACGTGAATCGTTAGTTTTATCAGTCCCGTGAGTCATGTTAGTCGGTAGTTATGTGAGTCGTTAGTATCCATTAGTATCGTCAGTCCTGTGAGTCGGTAGTCACGTGAATTGTTAGTCACGTAAGTGCCTAGTCATGTGAGTTGTTAGTATCCGTTTGTATCGTCAGTCCCGTGAGTTGTTAGTAGTCACGTGAGTCGTTAGTATCGTCAGCCCAGGGAGTTATGTGAGTCGTTAGTATCGTCAGCCCAGAGAGTCACGTGGGTTGTTAGTATCGTTAGTCCCGTGACTCATTAGTCAGTGAAGTTAACGTCAACCAAAAAAGTGATGCCAGCACTTCTCCTCTGCCTACCTGCTCACCTGTTCCCAGGTTACCCATCAGGCCTTCAGCACCGCACTGTCAATGAGAACTCTTCTATAGAGCTTCATACTGTCTGTCTATGAGAACTCTTCCATGGAGCTTCATACTGTCTACTGTCTATGAGAACTCTTCTATGGAGCTTCATACTGTCTGCTGTCTATGAGAACTCTTCTATGGAGCTTCATACTGTCTACTGTCTATGAGAACTCTTCTATGGAGCTTCATACTGTCTATGAGAACTCTTCTATGGAGCTTCATACTGTCTACTGTCTATGAGAACTCTTCTATGGAGCTTCATACTGTCTATGAGAACTCTTCTATAGAGCTTCATACTGTCTGTCTATGAGAACTCTTCCATGGAGCTTCATACTGTCTACTGTCTATGAGAACTCTTCTATGGAGCTTCATACTGTCTGCTGTCTATGAGAACTCTTCTATGGAGCTTCATACTGTCTACTGTCTATGAGAACTCTTCTATGGAGCTTCATACTGTCTGCTGTCTATGAGAACTCTTCTATGGAGCTTCATACTGTCTACTGTCTATGAGAACTCTTCTATGGAGCTTCATACTGTCTATGAGAACTCTTCTATGGAGCTTCATACTGTCTGCTGTCTATGAGAACTCTTCTATGGAGTTTCATACAGTCTGCTGTCTATGAGAACTCTTCTATGGAGTTTCATACAGTCTGCTGTCTATGAGAACTCTTCTATGGAGCTTCATACTGTCTGCTGTCTATGAGAACTCTTCTATGGAGCTTCATACTGTCTATGAGAACTCTTCTATGGAGTTTCATACAGTCTGCTGTCTATGAGAACTCTTCTATGGAGTTTCATACAGTCTGCTGTCTATGAGAACTCTTCTATGGAGCTTCATACTGTCTATGAGAACTCTTCTATGGAGTTTCATACAGTCTGCTGTCTATGAGAACTCTTCTATGGAGTTTCATACAGTCTGCTGTCTATGAGAACTCTTCTATGGAGTTTCATACAGTCTGTTGTCTATGAGAACTCTTCTATGGAGCTTCATACTGTCTATGAGAACTCTTCTATGGAGCTTCATACTGTCTGCTGTCTATGAGAACTCTTCTATGGAGTTTCATACAGTCTGCTGTCTATGAGAACTCTTCTATGGAGTTTCATACAGTCTGCTGTCTATGAGAACTCTTCTATGGAGTTTCATACAGTCTGTTGTCTATGAGAACTCTTCTATGGAGCTTCATACTGTCTATGAGAACTCTTCTATAGAGCTTCATACTGTCTGCTGTCTATGAGAACTCTTCTATGGAGTTTCATACAGTCTGTTGTCTATGAGAACTCTTCTATGGAGCTTCATACTGTCTATGAGAACTCTTCTATGGAGCTTCATACTGTCTGTTGTCTATGAGAACTCTTCTATGGAGCTTCATACTGTCTATGAGAACTCTTCTATGGAGCTTCATACTGTCTATGAGAACTCTTCTATAGAGCTTCAGCCATCTGTTCTTCTGCCCCTCAGTCTGACCCCTGTTTGCCTGCCTGGTTTTGTCTTTTGACGTGTTGTTTTTGTACTGAATGTGAACTTTTACTCATCCTGTCCGTCTCTGAGTCGTACATCTGGGTTCAGACCTGTTTCTCTGCTGAGCCGTCACAGATTTAATGTTCATGCATGTGTTTATTAAAGGGGGGATTATTTCCCCAACAGCATCCTCCTGGCTGCTCAGACTCTTTGACACCCCTTTGTGCTCAATCTAACTGTATAACTATATATATATATATGTTTATGGTCAGATCATTGATGTAGACGTCTCTGACTGACTCATCTTTACTGTAGCTTCATGCTATCCTGAATCTGCAAAGCAGCGTGTATCTCCAGCCGTCAGATAAAAGCCTCCGATATGGAAGAGAAGCTCCAGTATGGATCAGCGTTCAGGACCATTTGACTGTTCTCTGGTGTCATCTCGGTGTTTAAAGCGAGCGGAGAGGCGGCGCTGCTGCCATCAGGAGCAGGTTACATACTGTATACTGTGTGTTATGTAAGGGATAATGTACAGAGAAGTGGATGAATAAAGATTTCAAGGTGAAACGGAGGTTACTCTGATCTCTCTGGAGAGGCTTATTGTGAAATAATAACATTATCCATCTTAACATACAGCCAACGACCACCTGTAATATATACAGTATATATATGTATATATATATACATATATATACTGTATATATAGTAAGAGATATGGAAGAATGAGAGTGAAGGTGTACATTGTCTTTAGTGTTTCTAGTGTTTTAGTGTCTTTAGAGTCTTAAGTGTCTTAAGTGTCTTTAGTGTCTTAGTTTCTCTTGTGTTTTAGTGTCTTTAGAGTCTTTAGTGTCTTTAGAGTCTTTAGAATCTTAAATGTCTTTAGTGTCACGAGCATCTTTAGTCTCTCTAGCGTTTTAGTTTCTCTGGTGTTTTAGTGTCTTTAGTGTCTTTAGAGTCTTAAGTGTCTTTAGTGTCTTAGTTTCTCTTGTGTTTTAGTGTCTTTAGAGTCTTTAGTGTCTTTAGAGTCTTTAGTGTCTTAGTTTCTCTTGTGTTTTAGTGTCTTTAGAGTCTTTAGTGTCTTAAGTGTCTTTACAGTCTTTACAGTCTTTAGAGTCTTAAGTGTCTTTAGTGTCTTAGTTTCTCTTGTGTTTTAGTGTCTTTAGAGTCTTTAGTGTCTTAGTTTCTCTTGTGTTTTAGTGTCTTTAGAGTCTTTAGTGTCTTAAGTGTCTTTACAGTCTTTACAGTCTTTAGAGTCTTAAGTGTCTTTAGTGTCTTAGTTTCTCTTGTGTTTTAGTGTCTTTAGAGTCTTTAGTGTCTTAGTTTCTCTTGTGTTTTAGTGTCTTTAGAGTCTTTAGTGTCTTAGTTTCTCTTGTGTTTTAGTGTCTTTAGAGTCTTTAGTGTCTTAAGTGTCTTTACAGTCTTTACAGTCTTTAGAGTCTTAAGTGTCTTTAGTGTCTTAGTTTCTCTTGTGTTTTAGTGTCTTTAGAGTCTTTAGTGTCTTAAGTGTCTTTACAGTCTTTACAGTCTTTAGAGTCTTAAGTGTCTTTAGTGTCTTAGTTTCTCTTGTGTTTTAGTGTCTTTAGATTCTTTAGAGTCTTAAGTGTCTTTACAGTCTTTACAGTCTTTAGTGTCTTAGTTTCTCTTGTGTTTTAGAGTCTTTAGAGTCTTTAGAGTCTTTAGTATCTTTAAATTCTTTAGAGTCTTAAGTGTCTTTACAGTCTTTAGAGTCTATAGTGTCTTTAGAGTGTCTTTAAAGTGTTGATTCAATATTTATTTAATATTTGTTAGATTTCTTGTGTCTCATATCTGGATAAGATTCAACAGACCTTCAGTTATGACTCCACATACAGTTCGTGCATCTCCAGATCACAAATCGGATTACGATCTGTGTTGGTGTTCCCTCTTTACGGCTAAAAGTCCTCAGTGGTCCAGTCTTTGGAAACAAGTCCATGCTCAACCCACCTGAACCTGATGTTCATAAACCAAAGGAAACCCTGATCCCTGTGAGACCCGGTCTGAAATAGACCAGAGGATAATGAGATGGACTCGGGTTTACGACACATTTACACGGAGCGGCGACTTGGTGGTGACAGCGCCATATAACCGCAACGTCCCGGGTTGGATTCCGACCTTTGGACTGTTGTTGCATGTCTCTCTCTACCAAAACAAAAGTGGTTTTTCACATGAATCAGCTGACAGCAGCAGCAGCAGATCTCTGAGGCCCACAAACAGCAGACAACGTGCAACTGCTGCCTGCTGGGACACGAGGGAGCAATTAAACTGATCACTTAATACCTGATAATCTGTGTTACCTGCCGCGAGTGATTAACATCACACACAGGCCGGCTGCCAGGGGGACGCTCACACTGTAACACCACCGCAGAGCCAGCAGGCCAGCAGGAACCAGCACCGACCTCACACTGTAACACCAGCGCAGAGCCAGCACTGACCTCACACTGTAACACCACCGCAGAGCCAGCACTGACCTCACACTGTAACACCACCGCAGAGCCAGCACTGACCTCACACTGTAACACCACCGCAGAGCCAGCACTGACCTCACACTGTAACACCAGCGCAGAGCCAGCAGGCCAGCAGGAACCAGCACCGACCCAGTTCATGTTAACCCCGTAAGGCCCAAAATTACACACCACACCACATTAGTCAATAGTCAATGGGTCCTATTGTTCACTGTTGTGTGTGTGTGTATATAAATATATATATATGTATATATATATATATATAGTATATACTGTATATATTTAGAGTCTTTAGTGTCACTAGTGTCTTTAGTGTCTTTAGAGTCTTTTTTTGTCTCTTGTGTTTTAGTGTCTTTAGTGTCTTTAGTGTCTTCAGAGTCTTTAGAGTCTTTAGTGTCTTTAGAGTCTTTAGTGTCTTTAGTGTTTTTAGAGTCTTTAGAGTCTTAAGAGTCTTTATGGTCTTTAGTTTCTTTAGTGTCTTTAGTGTCTTTACAGTCTTTAGAGTCTTAAGAGTCTTTATGGTCTTTAGTTTCTTTAGTGTCTTTAGTGTCTTTACAGTCTTTAGAGTCTTAAGAGTCTTTATGGTCTTTAGTTTCTTTAGTGTCTTTAGTGTCTTTAGAGTCTTTTTTTGTCTCTAGTGTTTTAGTCTCACTAGTGTCTTTAGAGTCTTTAGAGTCTTTAGTGTCTTTAGAGTCTTTAGTGTCTTTAGAGTCTTTAGTGTTTTTAGAGTCTTTAGAGTCTTAAGAGTCTTTATGGTCTTTAGTTTCTTTAGTGTCTTTAGTGTTTTTAGAGTCTTTAGAGTCTTAAGAGTCTTTATGGTCTTTAGTTTCTTTAGTGTCTTTAGTGTCTTTAGAGTCTTTAGTGTCTTTGTGTCTTTAGAGTCTTTAGAGTCTTTAGTGTCTTTAGTGTTTTTAGAGTCTTTAGAGTCTTAAGAGTCTTTATGGTCTTTAGTTTCTTTAGTGTCTTTAGTGTTTTTAGAGTCTTTAGAGTCTTAAGAGTCTTTATGGTCTTTAGTTTCTTTAGTGTCTTTAGTGTCTTTAGAGTCTTTAGTGTCTTTGTGTCTCTAGTGTTTTAATCTCACTTTTGTCTTTAGTGTCTTTAGAGTCTTTAGAGTCTTTAGAGTCTTTAGTGTTTTTAGAGTCTTTAGAGTCTTAAGAGTCTTTATGGTCTTTAGTGTCTTTAGTGTCTTTAGAGTCTTTAGTGTCTTTGTGTCTCTAGTGTTTTAATCTCACTTTTGTCTTTAGTGTCTTTAGAGTCTTTAGAGTCTTTAGAGTCTTTAGTGTTTTTAGAGTCTTTAGAGTCTTAAGAGTCTTTATGGTCTTTAGTTTCTTTAGTGTCTTTAGAGTCTTTAGTGTCTTTGTGTCTCTAGTGTTTTAGTCTCACTTTTGTCTTTAGTGTTTTTAGAGTCTTTAGAGTCTTTATGGTCTTTAGTGTTTTACTATCTACAGTTTATATGTATATATATATAATATATATATATATATTATATATATATATTCATATTTTTTAATAAAAAAAAATTGAAAACCTTTTAATTCCTGTATCAGAGGCCTCCTACAGCAACAGCAACATCTAGATTTTTCAATATTTGGGCTTTAAAGGGTTAAGAGAACCCTGAAGAACTTCCTCTTTATCACTATTAGTGTATATTCAAAGATTTGATTGTTAAATAAGAGCATTTCATGTTATACAAACTGTTTAAAACCATAAAGTTACATTTTGAAAAGTTATTAACTGTGTTTTACGCTTCCTTACATTTATATGACTTTATATGTCATACGTAAATTACCCATCACTACATTCCCCAATACACAGAAAAAGGTATTACAGTCCATCCGTGCGACATGTTGGGTGCACATTCCTACTGATGCTATAACCCTCCCGTTAGAGCAGACATTTAGCTCGCATCATTCATGCACAGTTTATCATTTTGAGATTTTACCTGCCACATTTATCTCATGTTGAAGTTAAATATGAATCTGTAAAAAAAGAACAAACTCCAGCTGCAGTGGAGTAAAAAGTACACAATGTTCTCCTGCAATCAGGTGGAGGAAAAGTCTGCAAACTGGATTGAATGTGCTGCTGTTATAATAAAAACTGTTGGTATCTCCCTTTAAAACAGCTCTTACATGCATGACCCAGAACCGAGTACAAGCATGTGGACTTAAACTCAGAGGCATCTGCCGGTAAACAGGCTGTAAACCTATTTCACCTCTGAAGTCTGTGACCCACATGAACTACTGCTGCAGCCCAACATGGAGGCAGAAAAACAAAACCACCTTAAAGGAGACAAGTGTTCCTCTTTTTTTTAAAAAGGAGAGAAGGAAGGAAGGATGGAAGGAAGGAAGGGAAGGAAGGGAGGAGGAGCAGAGTGGGAATTAGCTTACCAGTAGAGGAGAGACAGCCCATCAAATCGCTCGGTGTCTTTAGGGAGTAATGGCATCGCACGACGGTCCGAGCACCAAAACAAAACAACCACCAAACCAACCAATCACTCACAAAGAAACGCGAGTGTTACGGCGCCATGAGCCGGCAGCGGGTGGTTCGGAGGAGGATGAGATGAGACGGCGGCGGCGGTTCAAACGAGGTCGGTGTGTGTGACCGGAGTGGAGAGGAGAGGGATGGAAATCCGCCTAGACAGGGAGAGACACACGCTTACCTTTACTCACTAATCCATGCTGATACCCGTCCGTCACACACACACACACACACACACACAACATAAGCACATGCACACAGAAACTTTAAACATTTCCTGAAGACGCGTGCGTCCTTTCTCCAGCTCAAAGATTAGAGCGTTATCGTTAAAAACAGCTTAAATGTCTTAAAAATGTCGCCTCTTTGGAGTCTCGGGGACGCACTGGGGAGAGATAAATCACCTGTAAACACCACGCCGGAGAATCTGCACTGATGCCTTCTTAAAAAGTAGGGAGCGAGCAGGCGGTTGGATTCAGCACACATAGATTGAAATTCAAATTTCATTTGACTGAGTACACAACAGGGTATGAATCATCGCCGGGAAATGTTTGTGAGATTAAAAAGACAGATGGGAAGGAGAGGAGGGAAAGAGGAAGGGGAGAAAGTGAGAGCTGTGCCAGCTTTAGTAGTCAGAGATGTCTTGACCAAATGTGAAGGATGGTACCGGGCTGATCCAGACATATTAATGGATCAGCGAATTAAAACCTGATCAAACTCTGACCCTTTCTCTTTATTCACTCTTTTAGAGATGATCATCTTGGAGGCCGTAGTTTGCAGTGGTGTTGGGTTGTATAACATTATACGGTGGTCTTTGTCACATTTATATCAATGACTAAATGTTAGAAACACAACAGAGTGCTCCAGGGATGACGTATTTCTGTAGGCTAACAGGAAGTTAGTATCTCCCTGGTTCCCTCCACTAACAGCCAATGGGATTGTTCCATTAGGTTTTGGATTATTGCAGAAAATAAGCTAAACGTTTATGATACTAATGAACACTACTTTTATGATTTTTGAAGTGTGAATGCAATCAGAAGTAAAAAGCTAACGTTGGGCTATAGACGAACTACACCACGGTCACATGAGCGTGAGTATAAACACAACGAGGCTGTAAAGGAGGACGAGTCGGCGTGATGACAGTAGTCTCGTTTAGCCACTCGTTAGCTACCGCCTTTTTTAAGACACATAAAAGCTTCAAAATTCACCAGTGGGATATTTACTGATGTACTTTCACTGTATTTTCAGCATCAAAATAAATATAGTTACCCTTGGCGTCACACCCCTTGGCGTTGGCGTCACGGTCCTTGGCGTTGGCGTCACGGTCCTTGGCGTTGGCGTCACGGCCCTTGGCGTTGGCGTCACGCCCCTTGGCGTTGGCATCACACCCCTTGGCGTCACTTTAGGTTTAGGCAACAAAACCACTATTGTTGTATATATGGTTGTGCTTAACACTACTACGTTTGCACAGTGAAAATTAAACTGAATGTTGTGAACACGGGACAGGAACGAACAGCTGATTGTAACGTGAAAGTAAAACTTGACGCACGAGACATGAACAGCGGTCTCCTGGATGAAGGTCGTGTTGTCTGACAGATTCACCTCCCCTCCCCCCCGCCCGCCTGCCCGGTGTGTTGGTTTTCGCTCTTTAAACTACATCACCACACTCTTTGTTTAATAAGACTAACATTCGTCTGAATGTCTCAAAGGAAACCTGAAACTTACAAAAAACAGAATGATATGGAGCCATATTATTGTAGGATAATGCAGCTCAGAGATTCTCTGGAAGACGCCAGTATGCTGTTGAGTCAGCAAAAACAGTTGATTTCAAAACTTCCCCCATCATTTGTACATTTTTACCCAGAAAGTCAATCACCGTTTGCGCCACGGCAATGACGCATCAGAGACGACTGCAGACAGGAAAATGACAGGAAGTGCCACTTGTCCTTAACTTGACATTGAATTCTGGATAATATCAACAACAGGATGATGAAATCAACTTCACAGGACCATCCTCCTGTCAGAGACATAAATACACAGACGGCGGTTTATCAACAGTTTATGAATGAAATCCCTTCATACAGCTGACCGGTGAGTTCTTGATATTACTATAATTCACTCTAGTAAATGTTAATGTATATAGTCTTATTTAACCTATATGTGTGTGTGTGTGTAAAGTGACAAACGGGTTTTATGATACATTACTTTTTCTTCAATAGAAACTCTTTAATGTCCTACAGTCAGCAAACAAGCCAAAGTTATTATTGTTACAGTTGTTGTTGTTCTTTAATTTGATTTGTAAGGTTATATGATGTTTGAGCTGATTTGTGATATTTTTCAATGTTTAGAGTAGTCAGTATTTTTGAATTTGGTGAATTAATTTTATTAAACAAAAACAGATGTTCAGGTGAAGTTGTAGAGTATCATTCAAACTTTAAATTGAGAACAGAAAGCGTCTTAACTTTTAACGTGTACGTGGTATGAGCACCTGGGGGCTAAGAACGAAAATAAACTATCCAGAATTACAAACATTCATTTAAAAAGTAAAACAACTAATATATATGTATATATATATATATATATATATATATATATATATATATATACATATATATAAAACACAGGTGAAACAAAAAGCCCGACAAATTAAAGCAAATTTCCACATTTATGGACAAATATTAAATTAAATACATATTTTATTTTATTTTATTTTATTATCATTATTATGAGATCGTATGACATTCTATTGAAACACTCTTACCAAGACTTATCCCTTTCATTTTGTTTTTGATTAAATGTTTTTCATCTTAAAAGATATTTAGACTCGTGTCACAAGTTTTGTCCAAAATACCTGATTATGGAGATGTGAAGCTGGTTCATGTGCAAACACTAAACTACCCTCTGTTTTGGTTTTTATGCAGATTTCATTCTACAGAAAAAGGAAGGAGGTATATAGAGGAAGGGACAAATTGTATCATAGTCATACAGTTATTTTCCTCCTACTTATTCAACCACTAAACCCACAACGTTTTTTAATAAAAGCACCTAAAAATAATCAGCTTTTAATCGTCTCCACCCTGATTCATCTGTTTCATTATAAAATCAGCCAAAATGGTATCAGATCGAAGTGAAAACTCCACCTTTAAACTGGACGGTGTTTACCTGCCCCCAGTCCTCGCCATTGACGTCATACTGGGGCTGTTGGCAAACGTAGTTGCTCTGTGGATCTTCTGCTTCAAACTGAAGGTGTGGAACCCCAACAACCTGTTCCTCTTCAACCTGGTCATCGCCGACTTCCTGGCTCTGGTGAGTCTGCCGCAGAGGATCGCTTCCTTGCTCAAGGGCTACTGGGAGTTTGGAGACGTCTGGTGCCGGATCAACTTCTTCCTGATGTTTTCCAACCGCTCGGCCAGCATCGCATTCATGACCGTGGTCGCAATTTACCGCTACTTTAGGGTGAGGAGGGGTTGTATTATTATATTCACTCTGCTGGTGAATCTGAAAATTATTCTAACATGTCAGACATATTTGTTACGCTTCAGTAGACCGTCCATGTTACAGTATGATACCAAGTGGCTTTCCAGTAGTTTAGAGACGTTTATGTGAAGTGATCATAGCCAGGGGAACTGGTCGCACGGCAGTTTGTGAATTAGTCACGAAAATCAATTGTAATTGATTTGTACACATTTTTTTTGTGATGGTTAGCACAAAACCAATTCATATGTAATTCATGTAATTGTGAACCAGGAAGTATAAAGAGCCTCGAACGCCATGTAGGGAAGAGGTCAGGGTGGATGGGCGGGTCAAAAAACACCAGACTTTCACCAGGAGACCGCTGTTGGTGCTCCGTGTGAAGCCAGAAGTCAACATTGATTTATTTGTCACTTAACATCCGTACTTAACTTACGTTACTTCCAGTGTTATTTTAATCCAAACCAACATCTTTTCCTAAACCTAACGAAGTCGATCTATTCCTAAACCTAACCAAGTCGATCTATTCCTAAACCCAACAAAGTCAATCTATTCCTAAACCTAAACAAGTCGATCTATTCCTAAACCTAACCAAGTCGATCTATTCCTAAACCCAACAAAGTCAATCTATTCCTAAACCTAAACAAGTCGATCTATTCCTAAACCTAACCAAGTCAATCTTTTCCTAAACCTAACCAAGTCGATCTATTCCTAAACCTAACCAAGTCAATCTTTTCCTAAACCTAAACAAGTCAATCTTTCCTAAACCTAAACAAGTCAAAAATTAAAATTCGTGACAATTTCATGAATTGCTGTGAGCCTATGATGGTTCGTTACATGCGTACAGGCTTTTCAAAATAAACTTCTGCCTTCACAGGAAACTACTTGGTTAGGTTTAGGAAAAGATTACTGTTTGGGTTAAAACAACTCCAGAACGGCTCTAACTTAAGTACTGAAGTTAAGTGACAAATAAATCAACGTTGACTTCTGGTTTCACACGGGCCATGAACAGCGGTCTCCTGGTGAAAATCTGGTGTTTTTTTGTCGCTCTATATACTTCCTGGTTCACGATTACGTGGATTAGTTGATTTCATGATATATATATATGAATTACAGAGCATTGCTTTTTGTAGTATAGCTACAAACGGTGGATGAGAACAGCCTGTTTACTGTCAACTAAGTTAAAAGACTGTCAGCATTGAACAACTACAGCTCCCAGGAGACTTTGAAATATATATTTTTTCAGTTTCAAAAATAATTTAATCCCATACAGAAGCAGATACTCATTTATGTTTTGCTAATTTAAATAATCTCTGTCTGAGAATATCCCTGCTGGTGGAACAGAAGCTTATAAACACAGCAGTCATGTGACTGAATCATGTGACAGTATAACATCAGCTCTTTGACACATTTTTGCTTTGAATGATGTAAAATGATGCCCCATCTCTTTCCTCTGGCTCCAGGTGGTCCACCCCCACCACCGGTTCAACCGCATGACCAAGCGCCACGCTGCCTTCGTGTCCGTGTTCGTCTGGCTGCTGGTGATCATTCCTCGGGTTCCCATGCTGGCGTACAACCACATCAGGGGCAGCGGGAACACAACCCAGTGCTACTTCACTAATTACAAAGAGGCGTCGCAGGCCACCATCATCCTGGTGGGCTTTCACCGCGTCCTGACGGTGCTGGAGTTCTTCATCGCGATGGCCATGCTGCTGTTCTTCTCCATCCAGATCTCTAGCGTCCTGAAGCAGCGACAGATGGGGAAACCAGTCAAGGTGCGAAAGGCGATGCTAATGTGCGTCGCCATCACCGGGGTGTTCATGGTGTGCTTCCTGCCATCAACGGTGGCGACCATCGCGTTGTGGGTCATCCGTGCGTACACGACGCGGAACGGAGCCTCGTACTACAAACTCATCCAGGTCACCCTCTCTCTGTCTCTGAGCCTGAACTTCCTGAACTCGGCCCTGGACCCCATCGTCTACGTCTTCTCCAGCTCCATGTTCAGGAAGGCCCTCTGCAGCTCGTTGCCACGCGCCCTGCGCTGCAGACAGGATGCAGGCAACGGCGAGAACGCGGCATCATTGTCAAGAACTCAGTCGACCACCCAGCAGGAACTGAAATCCATGATGGCCGACAGAAAGAGTGAAGCCATGTAGAGCTTTCCCTCCATAATAATGACTGGATCAAGCAGAGCACTGTCCTCATGTCCTTGTGTAGTATTTTGTACTAAGTTATCTACTTGTTTTGTGTGTTTATTTGTTTTTGATGCTGTTAAAGTTTTGTTCACATCTGTCATCTGTGTCCATTTAATTATGATCATCTGTTAACCCCCTGAGACCCGCGATCCCGACCAACGTTACTGTCTTTCAGAGGCCGAACTCACAGATAAAATAGTCAGCTAAGCCAACAACAAGCAGTATTTTTATCACAGAAAAGTCTGAATGTCCAATTGTATTTAAAATAATTACAATCTCCTGCTGTATTATCATCAGTTTTGTACTTCAGCATACACTATACATGGTCCTCTGCTCAGTTCACTGTAGACGGTGATGGATGATGTGCACCATCTAGTGGACACATCATCAACTACATCAGCTGGTCTTTTTCTGTCAGCAGTGATGTTATATGAGGATGTGACCGCGACCTCAGATGTCCTGAACACAGACGGAGTAATCAGCTTCTCTCTGACTGGTCCCTTTAGATGCAGTAACCTAATGTAGATCTGCTGCTTCTAGATCTGCTGTGGAGGTTCACCTGGCTGCAGGCCGCGGTAGCCCTTACACCTGGCCTCTCCTGCAGGGTCCCCTTTGTTTGTTTGGTTTGCGTTCTTAGTTTTCAGCATCATCACTCATCTACATTCACTGGTGGATACAACATGATAAAGTTCCCTCTCAGGGTTGGATGAGTGGGTTTAAAAACACCAGACTTTCACCAGGAGACCGCTGTTCATGTCCCGTGTGAAACCAGAAGTCATCGTTGATTTATTTGTCACGTATCTCCCGTACTTAAAGTACAGCACTTCTGGAGTTATTTTAACCCAAACCATAATTTTTTCCTAAAGCTAATATGTAGTTTTGTTGCCTAAACTTAACCAACTTGATATATTCCTAATCCTAAATTGTTTTATTTTGAAAAGACTGCAGCAGAAATCGACGAATGCGTCACGTCACAAAAACAAAAGGGAAATTCGTGTCTTTGTACACAAATCAAATAGATTCAATTTAGTATTTAGTATATAGTAGTTTCTATAGTTTACTCACTTTTACATTTATTTAGAATGTATAGTTACTTGTCACTTTTTTACATGAAAAAACAACATATAGGTTACGCTTAGGCTATATATGATATGATGTAATACTACTAATCTACCCCGTAGTATACACAGTATTGGCTCCACATTGACAACCTACAACAGTAGAATGCTCTTACATGTACTCCTCAGTGATAAAAACAGAATATAATTTATAATAATATAACACTGCTAAAGAAGCCATTCTTACTTTAAATGTATTTTGATACTAATACTTCTGTACTGAAGTAACTTTTCTATTTCAGGACTTTTCTTGTAATGGAGTATTTTTAGACTCTGGTATTTCTACTTTTACTTCAGTAAAGGATCTGACTACTTCTTCCACCACGGAGTTTACTTTAATAAAGTATTTTCAGTTTTGTGTTCAAACCACGTGTTCTTCCTCCTTCTTTGTCTGAACTATGAGCCAGTTCATGACCTGAATTTGTTGAATTCCTTTTATGCTAAATTATTTAGGGCTATCGTGTTCAGTGTTGTTGGTGGAAGAATGACACGTTTGACATTTTATTTGGCGTCACTATATTTTTGGCATCAAAACCACTATAGTTACCCTTAGCGTCACGATGCCAACGCCCATGGCGTTGGCATCACACCCCTTGGCATTACCCCCCCATGCCCCTTGTCGTTGGTGTCACTCCCCTTGGCGTTGGCGCCACACCCCTTGGCGTTGGCATTACGCCCCTATGCCCCTTGGCGTTATTGTCACGCCCCTTGGCGTTGGCGTCACACCCCTTGGCGTTGGCATTACGGCCCCATGCCCCTTAGCATTGGTGTCACGCCCCTCGGCGTTGGTGTCACGCCCCTTGGCGTCACTCTAGGTTTAAGCAACAAAACCGCTACAGTTAGGTTTTGGTAAAAACTACGTGGTTGGGCTTTAAACTACTACGTTTGTACAGTGAAAGTGACGCTGAATGTTGTGAAAACGCGACACGAAAAAAACAGCTGATTGTAATGTGAAAGTGAAACTTGACGCACGGGACATGAACAGCGGTCTCCTTGATGAAAGCCTTGTGTTGTTGGACCCATCCACCTCCCGTGTTTTCGTTCTTTAAACTACATCACCACACTCATGTTGTAGTTAATGGAATGCGCGGTGCGTATCATACCGGCGCCATCGGGTGCCTTGTGTGGCGGTATCAAATGCCTATGGCTGTGTCAAAGCCTACGGAAAATTTAAATTTCGAATAGAAAACAGCATATATATATATATATATATATATATATGTGTATATATATATATATATATATATAACTGAAAAGGGAGAGAATATTTTTACAGTTTAATAAAATGACTTGTTTAACTGAAACAGAATAATATGGAGCCATATTATTGTAGCGTATTTTAACTTAGACATACACTGGAAGATGCCAGTATGCTGTTACGTCACATATAAGAGCAACAGCAGTAAATCTGTGATTTAAAAACTTCCCCCATCATTTGTACATTTGTACATTTGTACCCAGAAAGGAAACCCATTTCTAAATGTCAGTCACCAGTTGACCTGCGGTGCCTCATCAATGACGCGTCAGAGACGACGGCAGGCAGGAAAATGACAGGAAGTGTGACCTGTCATTGACCCAGAAAAACACAAGCTAGAACACAACCATTTATTTGGTAACTGGCTGTCTTGAAATCTGGAAAATATAATAAATATTTAAAGTATTATATCCTTGAAGTGTCTTTCTCAGTGGCTCAGTCTTCATGATGGTTAAAGTTAGCAGCTTTAGCTTTAGACAGTAGTGGAGAGTAACTATATAACCTATCCTATCAGCACAAAGACAGCATTTTCTCCTAATTCTCAGGTTTCCTCCCACAATCTAAAATACAAAGATATGCATGTTAGGCTAATTGGAATTACTCCCAAATAACAATAAAAAACAGTGTCCAGCTTACTTTGAATGGAAGTCCTTGGTAAAGGATGGCAGTCAGGGACACAGTAAAATACTGTATATGTATAAAGTGTGAAAATACAAATAATAATGCTCACAAAAAAATAGTATATAAATAAGGAATATTTAAAAAAGTAAAATACAAAATAATATATAAATTAAAAATTAAAAAAATTAAATTAAAAATATTTTGTGAGCATTATAATTTATATTATCACATTATTTGTCTTTTCACGCTTTATACATATATTTTGATATATCCATTGTCATTTTATTGTTTCAAGTTGGTAGCATTCTCATGTCATGTGACTCTGATTAGATTTTAAATCTAAACACCTGTTCTCACTAAACTGAACACCCTGATGAAGACTTGTTGAGTGGAAACGTGTTGGTCGGTGTTATCCAGGTCTGAGTAAAGGATTCTTACTTCACAGTCAGAGTCCCTCGGATGTTTTCCAGACTGCCACCAAGGACTTCCTCTTCCAGTGAGTGAAAAGTGAAAGGGTTGTGCATGCTTTTATCTCCACACGTCTTGATTATTGTAATGCACTTTACGTTGGTGTTAGCCGAGCCTCTTTGTCTCGGCTGCAGATTTGTTCAGAATGCGGCAGCTCGTCTTTTAACTGGTTCACGTAAACGCACAGGGAGCCAGCGAGTTTCAGGATTGATTTTAAGATTTTATTATTAACATATAAATCGTTAAATCTCTCAGACCTTTTCAAACCACATCTTTTATCGAGGACACTCAGATCCACTGACCAGTAACTTCTGATCAAAGTTCAAGCTCAGCGGTGACCGAGCCTTTCCAGCTCTGGACCGCTCATCCTCCACATGTTGGTCTGTCCCCCACACATTATTGGCTTTTGGCTCGGCATGAGAGTTGACTATTTTAATCCTTTTTCCTTTCTATTGGTCTTAACGCTTTTATTATTTTAATGTCCTGTTGGTTTTAAAATGGTCTTAGTGTTTTATTGTGTTGTTTTTATGCTTTTTATTTTTAATTGTACAACACTTTTTGTTTTTAAATGTGCTTTATGAATAAATTTGGATTGGATAAGCTGGCCATTCACTGTTTTTATTGATATTTGACTCCTTGAAGAGCACCTGTATTTTTACTTTAACATTTCCAACACCGAGTTTCCTGACCCAGCGAAGCACTTGCAATTTTTTCTTCACTCCCAAATATATTTTAAAGAACTTCATTAAAGACCCCAATTTCCCCGCGAGATCAATAAAGTATTTCTGATTCAGATCAAAAATCAAATAAAAAGACATATTTCTGCGTGTATCTGCATCTAAATATTAAGATACAATAGAAATACAATTGTATGACTTTATAGTCAACTATCTCTCATCAAATATTACTTTTTAAGTTGTGATTTTTGCACGAAATAAATATAACATTATGTTATGTAATAAAAAGATGTTCCAAATGGTAAATGACAGGAGGTGGTTCAGTAGCAATGCAAACACAAACTCCATCCTCTGTGACAAAGTTTAACGGCGTTAACCAACATTCCCATCGCTCTTTGCAGATGACACCAACCTTTTTGCCTCAAATAGAAGATTTGACAACTCTCATTAGTGAACTAAATCGTGATCTTAACTACTCAACGCAGATTTACCTCATTGTTTTAGATATTATTTGTTAACAACAACTCTCAGTTCCACAATTACCAGACAGGCTGATAATCTTCATCTTCCTCCGTATAAAACATCCCGTGGTCAGTTTTCTATCAGATTTCGTGGAGTTATCTTTTTGAATGAAAATATGTCCATTTAATCGATTCCTCTGTGTGATTATCTGTGTATAAAAAGAGACGTAGAAATGTTCTGCTGACAAAAACATCTGATTTGTAAAAAAAAAAAGATCGCTCTTAGAAACTGTAAATATGGTGATTACTCATCTTCTTCTTTGTCATTTTTTGTTTTGTTTGAACTTTACTCCGACACTTTACACTGTATATTTTTATATGTGAAATGTTTTGAACACTAATATCTGAAATGTACTGGTGATTTTTGGTCATGATAGTATTTTTACCTATTGTACGTACTTTGGGTGTGTTTTTTTATATAAGCCGTTATAGGTTTCTACCCTCACACGTATTTTACATTCCTTTCATGTGAATTGTATTTTTTTGTCTTTTTATGTGTGAAACAAATAAATAAACATAACCAGAACAGATAATTTATTAATTCCTAATTATATCAGTGTTACCTGCTGATACTGAACACCAACGTTGATTTTTATGTTTGAATTCAATGAAACTATAACTCTTGAATTATTGTATTTTATTTTATGTAGCATAAACATGCCTCGCCCGTGGTGACACGTTTTGCAAGGCTTCTGATCTTCCACATCATGTCACTGGTTGTACACTGTGTGTACACTGTGTGTACACTGTGTGTACTGGTACTGGTGTGGTAACTGCTTGACGTCAGATGATGAAACAGGAACATCCTCCTGTCAGAGACATAAATACACAGACGGCGGTTTATCAACAGTTTATCAATGAAATCCTTTCATACGGCTGACCGGTGAGTTCTTGATATTACTATAATTCACTCTGTATATAGTCTTATTTAACCTATATGTGTGTGTGTGTGTAAAGTGACAAACGGGTTTTATGATAAATTACTTTTTCTTCAATAGAAACTCTTTAATGTCCTACAGTCAGCAAACAAGCCAAAGTTATTATAGTTACAGTTGTTGTTGTTCTTTAATTTGATTTGTAAGGTTATATGATGTTTTAGTTGATTTGTGATATTTTTCAATGTTTAGAGTAGTCAGTATTTTTGGTATATTGGGTGAATTAAATTTCTTAAATAAAAGCACATGTTCAGGTGAAGTTGTAGAGTATCATTCCAACTTAAAATTGGAACTAGAAAGTGACTTAATTTTTAACGTGTACGTGGTATGAGCACCTGGGGGCTAAGAACAAAAATAAACCATCCAGAATTATATATATGGCTGGTGAAATATAAATATATATATATATATATAAAAACACAGGCTAAACAAAAAGCCAGACAAATTAAAAATAAACAAATTACTAAAAGTCTTTACATACCAAATGCAATAACTTATATATATATATATGCAAATCATAAACATTCACACTGGAACCATGTCCATTATTGTTGTCTGTACACGGCATGTTGTGCTATTTATTGTATGTATTATGATTTACTATTATATACTGTTATATATTAATACCGCTACTATTGTAATTTAACCATCTGTGAGGCCGAAGGCAAATTTTCACATTCATGGACTTTAATTTAATTTGATTTGATTTGATTTAATTTAATTATTAAATCATATGCCATTATAATAATCCACTTTTACTAAGACCTATCTATTCTATTTTGTTTTTGATTAAATGTTTTTCATCTTAAAAGATATTTAGACTTGTGTCACTCCACACGTTTTGTCCAAAATACCTAATTATGGAGAAGTGAAGCTGGTTCATGTTCAAACACTAAACTACCCTCTGTTTGTTTTTTAACACAGATTTCATTCAACAGAAAAAAAGGAAGGAGGTGAGAAGAGGAAGGGGCAAATTTCCTGAATCTCTTAACTTTCCTCGGTGTGGTCATACAGTTATTTTCCTCCTAAGTATTCAACCACTAAACCCACAACGGTTTTTAATAGAAGCACATCAAAATAATCTGATTTTAATCGTCTTCCCATAAAAACACATTATAAAATTAGCCAAAATGCAATCAGAGCTAAGTGAAAACTTCAACACCACAGTGTTAAACTTGACGACCCCGATCCCTGGTGGCGGCTGTCCACCAGTCGGTATCCAACTGGAGGGTGTGATCCTGCCCCCAGTCCTCATCATTGATGTCATACTGGGGCTGCTGGGAAACGTAGTTGCTCTGTGGATCTTCTGCTTCAAACTGAAGGCGTGGAACCCCAACAACCTGTTCCTCTTCAATCTGGTCATCGCCGACTTCCTGGCGCTGGTGAGTCTGCCGCTGAGGATCGACGCCTTGATCAGGGGCCACTGGGTGTTTGGAGACGGAATGTGCCGTATCAACCTCTTCCTGATGTTTTCCAACCGCTCGGCCAGCATCGCACTCATGACCGTGGTCGCAATTTACCGCTACTTTAAGGTGAGTATGGGTTGTATTATTATATCATGCTCAGTTTGATGTGTCCAAACGTATGCTGAGGAACATCATCTCTGTCCTCTGGTTCCAGGTGGTCCACCCTCACCACCGGTTCAACCGCATGACCAAGCGCCACGCTGCCTTCGTATCCGTGTTCGTCTGGCTGCTGGTGATCATTCCTCGGGTTCCCATGCTGGCGTACAACCACATCAAGGGCAGCGGGGACAAAACCCAGTGCTTCTTCTTCACTTCGTACAAAGAGGCGTCGCGGGCCATCATCATCCTGGTGGGCATGCACCGCATCCTGACGGTGCTGGAGTTCATCATCCCGATGGCCATGCTGCTGTTCTGCTCCGTCCGGATCTCCTGCTTCCTGAAGCAGCGACAGATGGGGAAACCAGACAAGGTGCGAAAGGCGATGCGAGTGTGCGTGGCCATCGTCGCGGTGTTCATGGTGTGCTTCCTGCCCACCACGGTGACGACCATCGGGGTGTGGGTCATCCGCTCGTACCGGCCGTGGGACTGCGCCTCCTTCTACACCTTCACCCAGCTCACCATCGTGTCTCTGGGCCTGAACTTCCTGAACTCGGCCCTGGACCCCATCGTCTACGTCTTCTCCAGCTCCATGTTCAGGAAGGCCCTCTGCAGCTCGCTGCCACGCGCCGTGCGCTGCAGACAGGATGCAGGCGACGGCGAGAACGCAGCGTCCTTGTCAGCATCTCAGTCGACCACCCAGCAGGAACTGAAATCCATGAGGGCCGACAGAGGGAGTGAAGCCATGTAGAGCTTTCCCTCCATAATTATGACTGGATCAGGCAGAGCACTGTCCTCATGTCCTTGTGTAGTATTTTGTACTAAGTTATCTACTTGTTTTGTGTGTTTATTTGTTTTTGATGCTGTTAAAGTTTTGTTCACATCTGTCATCTGTGTCCATTTAATTATGATCATCTGTTAACCCCCTGAGACCCGCGATCCCGACCAACGTTACTGTCTTTCAGAGGCTGAACTCACAGATAAAATAGTCAGCTAAGCCAACAACAAGCAGTATTTTTATCACAGAAAAGTCTGAATGTCCAATTGTATTTAAAATAATTACAATCTCCTGCTGTATTATCATCAGTTTTGTACGTCAACATACACTATACATGGTCCTCTGCTCAGTTCACTGTAGATGGTGATGGATGATGTGCACCATCTAGTGGACACATCATCAACTACATCAGCTGGTCTTTTTCTGTCTGTATGGATTGCATTGACACCTAGCTGTTGGGAGAAAAGTTGAAATTTAAAAAACCCATTTATGAAAAACAAATGTCCTTTTTAGGTACTGAACCGTTTTAGCTTAAACATGTCAGCTAAATCGAAATTGAGGGTGAAAAACAGGCTCATATGTCTAGAGATGTAACCAAGCAAAATCTTAAAAATGCTTTTTTAAATTATGCGTTGCAGACGGTGTTTGAAGGGAACACAGGACAAGACCTAACGAGACCCGACTAGACGAGATGTTAAGATTTAACAAGACCCGACTAGACGAGATGTGAAGACCTAACAAGACCCGACTAGACGAGATGTGAAGACCTAACGAGACCCGACTAGACGAGATGTGAAGACCTAACAAGACCCGATGAGACAAGATGTTAAGACCTAACGAGACCCGACTAGATGAGATGTTAAGACCTAACGAGACCCGACTAGATGAGATGTTAAGACCTAACGAGACCCGACTAGATGAGATGTGAAGACCTAACGAGACCCGACTAGATGAGATGTCAAGTCCTGACTAGACGAGATGTTAAGACCTAACAAGACCCGACTAGACGAGATGTTAAGACCTAACGAGACCCGACTAGATGAGATGTGAAGACCTAACGAGACCCGACTAGATGAGATGTGAAGACCTAACGAGACCCGACTAGATGAGATGTCAAGTCCTGACTAGACGAGATGTTAAGACCTAACAAGACCCGACTAGACGAGATGTTAAGACCTAACAAGACCCGACTAGACGAGATGTCAAGTCCTGACTAGACGAGATGTTAAGACCTAACGAGACCCGACTAGATGAGATGTTAAGACCTAACGAGACCCGACTAGATGAGATGTGAAGACCTAACGAGACCCGACTAGATGAGATGTCAAGTCCCGACTAGACGAGATGTTAAGACCTAACAAGACCCGACTAGACGAGATGTTAAGACCTAACGAGACCCGACTAGATGAGATGTGAAGACCTAACGAGACCCGACTAGATGAGATGTCAAGTCCTGACTAGACGAGATGTTAAGACCTAACAAGACCCGACTAGACGAGATGTTAAGACCTAACAAGACCCGACTAGACAAGATGTTAAGACCTAACAAGACCCGACTAGACGAGATGTTAAGACCTAACAAGACCTGACTAGACGAGATGTTAAGACCTAACAAGACCCGACTAGACGAGATGTTAAGACCTAACAAGACCTGACTAGACGAGATGTTAAGACTGAGCTACAGGAAATGTTAATGCATTTTGGTGTTGTTTTTTTTGTCGAAGGTGTTCTGATGACGTTTCACAGCAGCTCACTGCTCCTAAATGATTAGGATGGATTAAATGCAGAGGTCACATTTCATATATGTACATGTATATATAGTATACGATGATTCTAATAAGGTTTACACACACAAGCATGCACCTATACACACACAGCTACACACACACAAACACACACACACACACACACACACACACACACACACACACACACACACACACACACACACACACACACATACAACATTGTCAGTTACTTTTTAAATGCATTACTCAATGAAATATTTGTTCAACTTTTTAATTGCATGAAATGTATTTATGGTGTTGTTACTATGCTACACCAAAGACAATAGTGTTCATTCACTGTTAAAATGATTTCAGCTGAAATTGCCCTCTTTTTATATCAGCCCATTTTACCTGAACATTGTGTCGTAGCTCAAGAGGGAACCTGCTGATGCTCTCATTATTACAAAACAATTATACTTTTCACAGTTTTTAACAAATAAATATTTAAGAGAATAATAGCACAATTCCATGTATTGGAATAGTTTGTGCATGTTCATACTGGATGTTGATACTGGACGAGGAAGTCGTAGATACCTTCGGGATGTTTGAGTTTCTTATTATCCATTAGGGTTAATTTCTAACATGAGAAAAATGACTTCCTCCAAATTACTCAACCATCCTTGAATTCCTGGCTGTGCCACGTACATGGTTAGTAGTGTCAGTGTAGGGAAGAGGAGCTGGGTTTTGTTAAACTTCCTGGAGTAAATGTAAATTATTTTCTGGCCTGTCTGAACACTGGAAAGAGCGGTCTTGTTATTTAACAGTAGTTAATGGTAGGGATGTCCTGATCCGACCTCAAAGATTGGTATGGGGCCCTTTAGATAAAGGCATTTTTTAACTGATCATATCAGCTATGTTGAGCTATTGAGCCAGATCTGAAAAAAGAAAAAGAAAAAAAATAATACACGTGTCAAAAACAAATCTTTCCATGTGACTCTGACTGTCGTTGTGTGCAACCCGCCCCTCTCCTGCCATCTATCCAATCACAGAGCTGCTTCAAGCCACAACATGCATACAGGTGGCACCTGCCTGATGTATTTAAGAAGGTGCTCTGACAGTAAAGTTACACCGAGGACCAGTCAATAGAAGGTAAGAAACGCTAATGTTAACAGCTAATGCTGCTTTTAACTGTGCTCAACTCCTGCTGGTTATTGAAGCCATGCGACCTGTCCAGGGTGTACCCCGCCTTCGCCCAATGTCAGCTGGGATCGGCTCCAGCCCCTCCGCGACCCCTAACGGGAAAAGCGGTTGCAGATGATGGATGGAAATTGTGAAAGTGTATAAGGGTTTAGATTAGAACATTGTGATAGAAGTATCTGATGGTCAATCCCTATGCTCTATTATGTCTCATAAGTTGTTGCAACAAGGTTTGGGTTGATACATTTGTTCCACAGATTTGGTGCTAAATTTAACCATTTTTTACCACTGGAGAATTCATAAAAATGATCAATAATCCCTCCAGAATACCACATTAAGACACCAAGACCTTGAGGAACACCATAGAAAAAGACATGCTGTGATTTGGGATCAAAAACTTTTGACATTTTGGAGATTTCTGCAAGAAGTTCTGCATTTTTTCGGCGATTGGATGGCGAGCACTTCTGTTGTGTAAACTGCTCAGAAACCCCCTTATTGTCAATCTATAGCTAGGAAAACCATCCATCCTCTGAATGCTCTAGGTCTCTAGTTTGATCCATCCATCCTCTGAATGCTCTAGGTCTCTAGTCTGATCCATCCATCCTCTGAATGCTCTAGGTCTCTAGTTTGATCCATCCATCCTCTGAATGCTATAGGTCTCTAGTCTGATCCATCCATCCTCTGAATGCTAATGGTTTATGGAGCAGCAGCAAAGACATTACAAAAAGTGGATAGAGTACAGTGTAGAGCATTACGGTTATGTATCGGAGCTATCAAGTCAACACCCATTAATGCAGTATTAATTGAAGCAGGAGAGACTACACTGGAATTAAGAGAGAAATTAGCTCTAGCATACTGGGTCAGGTTAAAAGGAAGCGGAGAAGAAAATCCTACAAAGGTAACATTACAAAACTGTTGGGAATACTCTAAGTTTCAAGGGTATGGATTTGGATGGACAATGGAAGAAAAAGTAAGGACATATGGATTAGAGGCCTTAGAGTTCACCAGGTCGACACCAATAAGCTGCGTATGTGACAGGGTCAAAAAAATTACTTGTGCATGATTTATATTTTATGGTTGATTTTATTCTATTTTGCATGTTTTATTGTTTTTATTCTGTTTTGTGTTTTATCCTGCATGTTGGTTGTTTGGCTTGCTTTTAATATGTAGATTGAAGTGTTTTAAGATGTAATGAACTAGACCCATGGACAGCCACACCCCCAATCAAAGACTGATTAGGAGAGGAGCGGCAGGTGTGGCGGAGCGCCTGCAATTAGCAGGATGCAGCACAGGTGGAGAGGACACAAAAGGAGAGAGCGGCTCGCAGCAGGGAGAAGATCTTCAGTCAGAGACAGTCCAGAGACAGCAGTGCAGCAGAAAAGCTCTCCTGACTACTACCTACCAGCCCAGTGACCTGAGAGTCCTGTGAGACTACATGCAGCAGACCGTGTCCGCCAACGCAGATTCACTCAAAAAACGTAAGTACCCTTTTGGTACATTTACGTGGCGGACACACTGAAAACAGACCAGGATAGCTTTTATCTGGAGTTGTGATAGCAAAGTAGTGGAGAACACACTACTGGTCCTGGTCTCTGTTATTTCACAGTTTCGGACGGTGCTGGAGAGAAGGCCGAGACGGGCAGACGGCTGTTAGAGTACGGGAGGAGCTAAGACACGTACACGGTAGGATCGCTGGATTGGACTGGACTGGAGTGGAGTGGACTGGACTGAATTAAAGAGCCGGGTTGGACTTGATCACTGGATTGGACTGGACTTTTTATAGGGTTTTTAACTTTGTTGCTAGTAGCATTTTATTCCTTTTAGCTTTTAGATTAATCATTCATTTTTAGACCCATGCTATTTTAATTGCAATAAATCTGGTTTTAATTTGATTTTAGACTTCTGCCTGTTTTTTAACTCTGCTCACCTGATTTAAAAGAACCTGAATTTATCAGAGTCCTAGGCTCTAAGTATTTCCTAGGTGGCGTTGTCGGCTCTAAGCAAAAACATTCATTGTTAAATCTAACTGGTACTTTAAGTTGCGGCCTTGCCATTGGCTGTTGGCCCCGGGCCACACGTACCCCCCTGGCTGCTCCCAGAAGTTAAAATAGACATGAGTATCATTGAAAAGAAAAGGGAATGGCAAGTAAATGAAGTGGGAGTTAAAACAAGTGTGTACCTAAGGAACAGCTATAATAATGATCTCAAAATATATACAGATGGATCCAAAAATAAACAGGAGTGTGTGGGAGTTGGTGTTTATATTCCAGAATTTAAAATATCTATTTCCAAAAGAATTTCAAACCAGGTATCAGTGTACACAGCAGAAATAGTGGCAATCATCATTGCAATGCAGTGGGTGGAGGAGGTCAGACCTGACAGAGTGGTGATATGCACGGATTCAAAAGCTGTTTTGGAAAGTATACATTCAACAAAAGCTGTAAGGCAAGATCTAATCATTGAATTGTACTATAGCTTGCTAAGACTACACAGAGGGGGTATAGATGTATTATTCTGTTGGGTTCCAGCACACGAGGGGGTGAAAGGAAAAGAGTTTGCAGATAAACTAGCAAAAAGTTCACTGCAAAAAGACATTACAGTACCAGTTCTACTTGGGAAAGGAGAAGGAAAAGCTGTGATTAAAAGGAAAGGAGTTGAGATATGGCAGAAAAGATGGGAGGAGGACCAGAAAGGAAGGAGATATTTCAAAATACAAAAGTCGGTCATAACAAAGACGTATAAAGAAAGGAACAGAAGGGAAGAAATCATCATAACAAGACTCAGACTGGATCACACAGGTCTTAATGGCACTTTGGCTTTAATGGGGAAAAGGAACAGTGACATGTGTGGGGATTGTGGTGTTAAAGAAAATGTGCAGCATATCCTAATTGAATGTAAAAAGTATGAGGCTGAAAGAAAAAGACTACAGGACCAAGTCAGAGAGGAGGGACGGGACTGTGGATCTGATGGGGATACTGGGAACAGAGGGTGAGGGGGCTGAAGGCACCAGGAAGGCATTATTAATGTTCTTAAGAGACACAGGATTGGTGGATAGAATTTAAGAGTAGGAGTAAAGAGCAAATGACATGATGTTACACACTCTTGTACAGTAGGTGGCGGTATGCACCTTGAAGTTGGTTGCGATCCGCCAGAAACTGAGAGAAGAAGAAGACCCTAGCTGCCATCTTTGTTTTTCCTTGCATTCCTGAGTAGAAAGCACATTGTGGAACTCTCTAGTAAGCATCTACATCCATCTTCTTTTGGAATCACTTTTGGAAGCATTGTCTGTAAGTACTGCCTTTATAAGATGCCCATATTTATATCAATGTTTATTTTTGTGTGGATGGCTAAATTAAACCATGTTTTTTATGTGTAATGCACTAGTCATTGTTCAACATGCAACCTGTTCTGTTAATGGCTTTCCGCTAACTAAATATATATTGATAGCCATATATAGCATATATGCTTTATGAAGCATATGATAGGCATGATGGAAATGTATATTGATGAGGCTTATCTCACTCATTGTTTCCTTTATTTCCTTTTTCATTTCAGTTTTACTCCATTCTCATGCTGTTAATAATAACAGTGGTGCACAATAAAGCCATCATTTATTGACTACAGTGTGTTGAAGAGTTATGTCTGTCAAGTAAAGGAAGGGGACTCTTTGATGAGGGCAGAACACTAGAGGTGCTTCTCATTTCAGCCTTTTTCGCCTCCTCGTCTCCTCGATCCTCCGGCTGTGACCCGGAAATCGATCTCAGTCCTCCATCTTGAAGGACGTCCCAATTCATAAAATACACATCAAGGAGCGAGGATCGAGGAGCGAGGAGGCTTGCTCGAGGAGCTATGAGCGAGGATACACCAGTGTATCCTCCAGTGTTTCCTCCACGGAAGTTTATCACCGACCGACACGCCCCCTTACTGGATATCAGTTATTGATTGGCCGCTGCGCCGATCAGACTGATCAGATACATCAACATCACTGGAGTTTTATACCGGAGTGAAGACAGATCAGAGATTAACAGTTTTATAGTTTAGTTGTCTTCTGATTCACCATCTAGTTATAATCTGTGTGAACAGCAGACGGAGCATGTTGATGGTGAAGTGATCCAGCAGCAGGAGGACCTGCAGGAGCTCTGCTTCACACACCGTCACTGAAGGAGTCTGACACTGAGAGGGGTTTATAAAACATGACAACGAACTGACTTAAAATAACTTTCTTCATTTATTAGAAAGAGTTTTCTTTTGATCATCTGTTATTTCACTCATTCACTTTTATTAAGTATCCAGTTAAAGTCAGAGAGAGAAGGAGGGTCTGTCTTTTATACCTTTTCACCTTTTACATCATTTATCCTCATTTCCATTCAGTCACATGTGGCTGATAATTTCTGAGCGTCGGGTTTGATATGAGTTACCATTTCACTTTTCCCTGAAACATTCAGCCTAATACATAACTTTTACTGTCAGAATATCAATAACTACAGACGCTAATAATGAATAAATAATATAAGATATTGATCCGGTAGAGATGGTTCCTGGTCCTCTAAGCAGGACACAGTCCACAGTAGAGATGGTTCCTGGTCCTCTAAGCAGGACACAGTCCACAGTAGAAATACAGACTGCAGCTGTTATTCATGTGCAGGTGTTTGTTAAACAGAGAGGAAACACTGCTCCTCTGATAACTCTGTTTCTTTATTAGTATTATTAGTACAGTTCAGATAAAAACAGCTGTTGAAGCCGACTGACAGCTGATCCAGCTGTGATCAGCTGCTGTTGTCATCAGAAACGGACGTCGCTTCACGTGACACTTCAGAGGAAACGACGTCTCATGTTTCTAAAAACATATTTCCTCGCCTCCTCCGCTCACATCTCCCATGGGTGGGACTAAGACGCGAGGAGAGGAGTCAAGCCGTATAAAAGAACAAATGGGAAAGACCCCAGGTCTCTAGTCTGATCCATCCATCCTCTGAATGCTCTAGGTCTCTAGTCTGATCCATCCATCCTCTGAATGCTCTAGGTCTCTAGTCTGATCCATCCATCCTCTGAATGCTCTAGGTCTCTAGTTTGATCCATCCATCCTCTGAATGCTCTAGGTCTCTAGTTTGATCCATCCATCCTCTGAATGCTCTAGGTCTCTAGTTTGATCCATCCATCCTCTGAATGCTCTAGGTCTCTAGTTTGATCCATCCATCCTCTGAATGCTCTAGGTCTCTAGTCTGATCCATCCATCCTCTGAATACTCTAGGTCTCTAGTCTGATCCATCCATCCTCTGAATGCTCTAGGTCTCTAGTTTGATCCATCCATCCTCTGAATGCTCTAGGTCTCTAGTTTGATCCATCCATCCTCTGAATGCTCTAGGTCTCTAGTTTGTGGCTGTAGAGTTTCATGAGGCTGTGATTATCCTAGAGGTCATCACAAGGTCATTTTATACAGTGAGGTCAATGAAACGGCTCCTATGGGGACTATCATCATCACACATGAATACAGTTGGGCTCATTGGATCCACAAGAGTCTCAGCTTTACAGTGAGACACAATCCCGATCCAATGAGCCCAACTGTATTCATGTGTGATGATGTTAGTCCCCATAGGAGCCGTTTCATTGTGGTGAGACAATTTTTTGGCCTCACTAAGGTTCTAACGCTCAGGATGGGTTAAATACAGAAGTCTAATTTCATGTATGTATTTGTATGGATATGACAATGCTAATAAAGTTTAAGTTAAAATAACTCGCTCGTTGTACATTATCCCTTACTTAACATTGGACATAAAGTAAACTTAATGTAATGGATAAATAAGTAAAATAAGTTTAGAGAGGGCTGCTGCCAGAATACGTTATGTAAACTGTGATCTCTTAGAGAAAAGTTGGTACATTGATAGTGTAATTGTTTAAACTTTCTATAAGACATTAAAACCCTTTACAGGAACAAGTTCCCTTAACTTTCTCCTGATTTTACCGGTCTTTGTGCGAGATAACAAAACACTCTCTGACTAGTCTACCAGTCTCTGTGGCAGGGTTGACAGTTCACTCATTTCCTACCTGATCAAAGGTTGGAGGCATCGCTGTACATTGACATAATGTTGTGGAATTTTTACCACCAGCGAGAAGACTTGTCCTCAGACGACATGGCGGTGGCTGCCCTGGGACGACCATTCACCTTAGGAATGTTGTATGACGGTCGCAAAGATGAACTGATACCAGGTAAATCTTGAGGGGAATAAAATAAGTATTTGGTATCTACATATCTGTCTGAGGTCTGACTTCATCAGTTTACAAAGTGCATAAAATTATTTAAAGAGTAAGCAAACATCAGACTGAAAATCAGTGTTTTAACTGTCCTGTCCCTGAGGCAACCCTATCTCCTAGAAATTAAATTTAGATACAGCTGATTTGCAACAGCAAATATGTTTTGAAGATTACATAATGCTACCTGGATTACATTTGTTATCAACATGATAAGCAAATGTTGTTAATGAACATATCTGCAAAACTTGCTTTTATTTAAATTTAATTTCATTCATTTCTTACTGTGTGTATGTTATGCACCAATTAACCAAAACAAATTCCTTATATGTGAAAATCTACTTGGCAATAGACCGGATTCTGATTCTGATCTGGCAAATTGTAAAAATGTTACATGTATCAATAATGGTCACTGACAACATTTCATTAGTTTCCAACCAAAATATCCAATATATATCTTGCAATACATCATCTGCTTGTTAAAACTACAGCATTATCAAACTTGTTATGATCATGTTTAGGCCAGGGGTATCTAACTCGTTTTAGTTCATGGGCCACATACAGCCCAATTTGATTTGATTGATTTGCTTTGACACGTGGTCTGTGTTGGTAGGTTCCACATTGTGGAATGAAACAACTCTGCAAAAGAACACTGTTAGGAGCTCTCACCACAGCAGTAAATTCGAAATAACCACATCTGATTCTATTGAAGACAAGTCCTCCCTGCTGGATGTTGATGCTTCTCTGAAGGCCAGTTTCCTGAGTGGACTGATTGAAGTTGAAGGATCTGCCAAGTATCTGAATGAACATAAGAAATTCAAGAATCAGAGCAGAGTGACGTGTCAGTACAAAGCTACCACGGACTTCACACAGCTGTTAATGATTGACATTGCAACCATGAATACCCAACAGACGGATGTTATTGAAAAGGGCTTTGCAACACATGTAGTCACAGGTATCCTTTATGGGGCAAATGCTTTCTTTGTGTTTGACAGTGAGCAGTTGGAAGCCAGCAGCGTTCAGGACATCCAGGGCAGCATGAAAGCTGTGATAAATAAGATCCCCTCATTTAATATTGAGGGAAAAGTTGACATCAAGCTGTCTGATAAAGAAAAAGCCCTGTCTGAGAAATTCTCCTGCAAATTCTTTGGAGACTTCATTCTTGAAAGCAACCCTTCAACATTTGTAGATGCAGTGAAGACCTACATACAACTTCCAAAGCTACTGGGAGAAAAGGCAGAGAACGGTGTGCCAGTGAAGGTCTGGCTGATGCCACTGAAGAACTTGAATCCCCAAGCTGCTGAGCTGACGAGTGTGATCAGCGTTGGAATAGTGAGGAAGGCTCAAGAAGCTCTACAGGACCTGCATCATCTGGAAAAACGATGCAATGATTCTCTGGAGGACAAGGTAGTGACAGATTTTCCACAAATTCATGAAAAGTTGAGCAGTTTCCAGACACTCTGTGTCGATTTCAGATCTGTACTCCAACAGACCATGACGAGGAAGATTCCCTTGATCAGGGCAGGTGAAGAAGATGAGAGCAAATTAAAAGAAGTCTTAGAAGACCGAGACAAGTCACCATTCAGTCACGAGAAATTAACCGAGTGGCTGGATAATAAAGAGAGAGAAATCACCATCATCCGGTCCTGTGTAGAGACCATGGAGGGAGTAAAGATCGTCCTGAATCAGTCCGAGCTGGACAGAGAGGTTTTTGCTCCAGATGTAGAAGATGCTCTGTGCTTTGTTTTCACCTCCCTGGAGAGTGCTGACCCCTGCCTTGATGAGATGGCAAACTACTTGAATTCATCCAATTCAAGATGTACAAATGAAGATCCGTGGTACATCTCAAGTGAAGTGATAACCAAAATGAGAGACAAAGCCAAAGCTTTCCAAGATCTTCCCAAAGCCTTGAAGAACAGCAGCAGATTCTCTTTCCTTGTAGCTGCCGTTGCAAATGAGAAATACAAAGGAGCAAGCATCTACCATTACAAGAACGGCAATCTGGTCACTGATGACTTCTCAAAGCCTGACATCACTGATGTGGAAAATGTAACAGACAGAAGAGATTTAATCTGGTGTAAGTACTTACTTAATTATTTTTACTGTCATCATCCCTGCACCCCTCTATTATTCTCCTTCAGAAACAGGATTGGCTATACCTTTTATTCTATTACAGACCCCACTTTGAGCTTTTGTTTTCAAGATTTGTTTAAATTTGTTCATGTTTTTTCAAGTCTGTCTTAAAACATTACTCATGCCAAAATTTACACTGAAACCATTAGTTTTAGCGGTAATTGTTCCTGCTGCCCATACTGGTGGCAAAGAGATCACTTTCTAAAGAGATTAAAGTGATAGTTTAAAGTGATATGGGACATAATCTAGCCCCATTCTGAATGGAAATGTGTTTCAAAGTGGGCAAGTAGTGAGAACCAATGCCAGTAGTCCATCCTGGAGGAAGTGGCTGACTTCTGAAACAAAGGTACTACCTCTACCACTAAGCCCCTACACCTATGGCAACAGCAGCTATTGATATCTGTCTACAACAGTAGGCCTATAAACCAATTGAGCCATGCAAACACCACAAAGCAAAGACTCACCGGACAGCCAAAAAGTAAGAAAAAACTTATTGGAGGATGTTAAAGCTGTAAAAATCAAGCATACCAGAAAACATATAACTCTACATCACAATCATTTAAATTGACCAAGTACATGCATTTCTTTAAGAAAAACATTCTCCGTGAGTAAATTTGACAGCCATGTTGAAAAATGGCCGCCATCTTGGATTTTTAGGTGGCCAATCGTTTATATTTGCTAAGCGTCCCCTCGGGAATCATCATGCCAAATTTGGTGCTTGTGTCACTATTTGCATGATTTTTCCACTATCCGCTCCACTTAAAGGGAGATTAGTCAAGTATTTAATCCTCTTATCAATATGGGAGTGGACAAATATGCTGCTTTATGCAAATGTATGTATATATTTATTATTGTAAATCAATTAACAACACAGATCAATGACAGATATTGTCCAGAAACCCTCACAGGTACTGCATTTAGCATAAAACAATATGCTGTATATCTATGCTTGTTAAAACAAATTTGTGTTAACGCGTTATTATCGCGTTAACTTTGACAGTCCTAGTTCATAATAATCAACAAATGTAACTTGTGAACCTGGACACATTGAGATTATGACGTCTTGTTCTCTCCATCAGATGCCCGTGAGCTCACCCTGGACCCAGACACAGCCTGCCCGACCCTAACTCTGTCTGAGGACAACAAGAAGGCGACACACGGAGCACGGCAGTCGTATCCTGAACTCCCACAGAGATTTGATCCTTATCCTCAGGTTCTGTGCAGAGAGGAGCTGACTGGGCGCTGTTACTGGGAGTTGGAGTGGAGTGCTGGCGGCACTGAGAATGTTGCTGTTGGTGTTTGCTACAGAGGACTGTTCAGGAAAGGAGAAGATGACTGGTGCAGGCTTGGAAATAATGCCATGTCCTGGTGTCTCGGCCGCCTGTGGTTCTCACCCAAAGCTACTCTCTTTGCAATGTATGATAGTCAGAGCCATTATTTGCCTTTTCCTGACTTCACCCGGCTGGGAGTGTATCTGGACTGGCCTGCCGGCACTCTGTCTTACTACAAGGTCTCATCCGACACACTGAGTCACATCCACACCTTCCGCAACAAGTTCTCTGAGCCTGTTTACCCAGCCTTCAGGATTTGGAATGAATCCTACTGCGTGTTGCTGTGTCTGTAAATGTGACACCACATGATTTAATCCAAATTCAGTTCAATTTGATTACAAAATGATTGTTTTTATTGTGAAGCACCAAGATGTTGACACAATGTAAAACAACAACGCAAGAAAATATCTACAAACAAAATACAACTTAAATACAAAAATAACAAAATGTAAACACATCCGCCCCATCCTTATTATTATTATTATTATTATTATTAGTAGTAGTAGTAGTAGTAATAGTAGAATTAGGGCTGTCAAAGTAAACACTATAATAACGCGTTAACTCAAATTTGTTTTAACACCACTAATTTATATAACGTATTTACGCAACTTGCAATTTTTAGGTTGAAGCAGCTCAGTTTTAAAGCTAGAGTGAAGATACTGGTATCATCTGAAACTATAAAACCTGATGAATCCATCGGTACCAACCATGTCATACTAGCTTGTCATGAAGGAGGTTAAATAACGCTCCAAACGTACACTACATTTTGGCATATTGGCCCACTCCCATGTTGATAAGAGTAATAAATTCTTGACATTTTGAACTGATAAAAAAATGTGCCAAGTTTACGATCAATCGCGCTTAAATATTTTAGTCGTTTGACGGCCCTATTATTATTATTATTATTTTATGATTATTATATTAAAAAATAATCATAATAATAATAAATTCAACTTATATAGTGCTTTTAGAGAACTCAAAGACGCTTTACAATATCGGGGAGAAATGGGTACGGGGAGTGGGGGAGTGGGGGGGGCTAGGAGTAGGCAGAGGAGAAAAGGTGAGTTCTGAGGCGGGACTGGAATAGGGGGAGGGAATCAGGTTGGTGCTGAGGTAGATCTGAGTGTCGTCAGCATAGCAGTGGAAGTCCAGGTTGAAGTGGCGTAGGATCTGACCGAGGGGGAATATGTAGATAATGAAAAGGAGTGGACCGAGTACAGAGCCTTGGGGGACACCTTGTGTGACTGTGGATGTGGCAGAGGAGTTGTTGTGAAGGGAGATGAAATGAGAACGGTTGGTGAGGTATGACCGGAGCCAGCTGAGTGCAGTACCTTCGATACCGATGTCTTGGAGTCTGGTGAGTAAGATGTTATGACTCACGGTATCGAAGGCTGCACTCAGGTCCAGGAGGATGAGGAGGTTGAGGGCTCCGGTGTCAGCAGAGGTGAGGAGGTGATTGAGGACTTGGAGGAGTGCAGTTTCTGTGCTGTGGAGGGGGCGAAAGCCGGATTGGAGGGGTTCAAACAAGTTGTTGGAATGCAGGTGGGATTGGAGCTGGGTGGAGACGAGGCGTTCGAGGGTTTTGGAGAGGAAGGGGAGGTTGGAGATAGGGCGGTAGTGATTGAGGGGGTCCAGGGAGCAGGTGGTGGGTTTGGATGTGCTGATGAGTTTGGCAATGGTTGCTGAGTCAAGTAGTCAGATTTGGCAGCAGTGATGATTTGTAGGTGATGAGGTGAGATTTATAGGCTTCAAGGTGAACAGTGAAAGATGATTTTCTCCAGAGGCGTTCAAGTTGGCGGCCGGTCTGTTTGAGTTTTCTGAGGTGGGGTGTGAACCAGGGGGAGGAGGTGTTGAATGAAACAGTTTTGGTTCTCAAGGGGGTCAGTGAGTTGAGGGAGGCAGACAGGGTGGCGTTGAGGTGGTTGGTGAGATCATCAGGTGAGGTGGGTGGTGGGTCCAGGTGAGCTGGGTGGTGGGTCCAGGTGGAGGGCAGTAGATAGCACTTAACACACACACTTGTTTTTATCTGTAGTGGGGTCCGCTGTTTTTTTGGTCACTTGTGAAGACCGCCTTTTCCTCTGTGGTCAGACATGCCTGAAAAAAATCAAGTAAGACCAAGAGCAATTATGGAAGACTAATATCACTTCAGATCAACAATTGAAAGAACTTTTGTTCCTGATAATGAAATGTGATCCACGTGTCTCAAATGTGTTCTTTATATCTTGATTGTGCCTCCAATGTGATTGTATCTCAATATGTATATTGGTAAGGCAGGGCTGGCTGATTGTATGAGCTCTACTTCTTTTCCTGTTTTTGCTGGGCTTGCTTGAGGTAGCAGGAAGAGGCGGAGTCAGGTCACACCATTGAATTACACCTGGCTAATCATAGTGCAACGCTGACTGGCAGTGCAGGTATAATGTGCCATTAAAAAGTATGCAAGTATGTTTACTCTTTCTAGGCAACAACAACAGATGCAGCTGTTATGTCATTGATTGCACTTTGGAAGGTCAGCGGCAACCGAGGTCAAAGTTGAAATAATTTGAACAGCTCCTGTTGTGGATGGTGTATTATTATTTCCCTCTTGTCTCTACTTGATATTTTTATTTCACTTCTGGCTGTGTGCTTGTTATATCCTGTACGCTAATTGATATAAACAAGAGCTATCACTGAATGTAATCACATATTTACACATATTTACTCAATACATTATTAAAATAAATTCATAAAGTTAAGACTGTTGTAGTGTTTTGATTCATTGACTCATTGCTCTGTGTAGTTTTGAATGCTTATACGTTTTGTCCCATTTAACCTGTAGTCTCACTTTATGAAGAACTGTCAGGTTGACGGTCACAGGGGCAGTTTACGTTGCCTAGAAATGCATCTTATATTTTTTATAATAACGCAGAACTAATAATTTATTGTAATGATGAATAATATCGACCTTGTTGTGTCTTCCTATTGACAGAATAAGAAACCAACAAGATAAGAAGACAGATTTGTGGTCTTTTTATTTATTTATAGGCTAATAACATCGGACTCTTTGTCCACATACCCTGAAATATGCACTTCTGTCACGTCATGTAAATAAACCACGTACCATCAGCTGTCCAGATCAGACTAGAGACTAAACTGCTGAAAAGATGGGGGACTAGTTACTTGCTATCTTCCGACGTTTGTGTTTTTTAAACAGAAAACACAGGTTTTATACTGCGATATTTACTGAAAACTACATGTTGAGGTTTGGACTAAACAAACATTGTGAAGGTGTCACTTTGGGTCATTTCGACGCCATTACTCACTATTTTTACAACACAAAAAAATCAATCGATTAATGGATAAATAAATCAGCAGATTAATCCATCATGAAAATAATCATTAGTTAATAGTTCAAAATGAGCTCCAGCTCAACCGGCTACACCAGTAAAATCATAATAAAACAATAAGTAGTAGTAATAGTTTAATACTTTAACATTTTACTGATTAAACTGACATTTCAATGCAGGACTTTTTAGGGTGGAATTAGTACTTTTACTGTAACAGAGTATTTTTTATGTAAATCAAGTATCGGACATTTTTCAAACTTTTTTTGGACTTTTTTCAGACTTTTATTCTGACAAAAAACTTTTCTTATATATATGTATATATACATATATACATATATATATATGTATATATAACCTTGATCTGAACCGGTGTGTCCCAGCGGGCTACAATAACCTGGAGGTGGCGGAGTACCTGGTGCGGAGCTGAGGTCAACTCTCAAGACAAAGGAGGACTGATTCCTCTTCACAACGCCGCCTCCTACGGGCTGAGGAGGGGAGAACACACACACTCACACACACACACGCACACACACACACACACACACACACACACACACACTCTCTCACACACACACACACACACACACACACACACACACACTCTTCCAGTACAGTCGTCGTGTCCTCTGAATGATGAGCTGCTGATTGAAGAGACAGGAAGTGGACACAAACACACCAGTTGATTAAAACAGAGACTGAACCATCGTTTTATATTCATCCCTCTCCATCTCTCTCTCAGCTCATCCTTTCCTCTCTTTTCCACTCTCTCTTTTATTTTTCTCTTTATTTTGGGGTCCTGTTTTTTTACAGTGAAACAGCAGTTTGGTATTTTCAAGTTGTCGTTGTCTGCCTCGGATTAGGAGAGGAACGAGGTTCATTCAAAACGAGGCAGCATGAAGAGAGGAACTTCAATCTACTTTCACCCCCAGACAAACAATCAACAACGAATGTGTTTTACATTTTATCAGCTGATTAATTAATTTATAAATAAATTCCCTGATTTTTTGGGGGGGGGGGGGGTTGTTCTCTACGACAGCTGTTTCTGCAGCTGCATCCAAACAAGCTGCTTCTGTCAACTCATTTCTGCTGACAACAAGTTTTCACATGAAAATAGTGAGTGAAATAGAGTCCAGTTATAAATGTTGCATTTATAGGTAATAAAAAAAACAACCCTTGACTCAGACTAACAGTGCTGTTGGTTCCACTCAACATGTTAAAGCTGCATTTATTGATATTTTGGCCACTGGGGGGCAGCAGAGCAAACTGAAGACACAATAGTTTTTATGGCTAATGTAGTTTGTGTGTGTGTGTGTGTGTGTGTGTGTGTGTGTGTGTGTGTGTGTGTGTGTGTGTGTGTGTGTGTGTGTGTGTGTGTGTGTGTGCGTGCAGATCACTCTGGATGTGCTGGTGGAGATGGGTCACCGCGAGCTGAAGGAGATCGGTGTCAACGCCTACGGACACCGACACAAGATCCTCAAAGGAGTGGAGAGGCTCATCAGCGGGCCGCAGAGTGAGGACACACACAACACACACACTAAAGACACACTTTCTAACACACCACATATTCATCAATGTGTGTAATAATGTGTGTGCGTGTGTGTGTCAGGTGTGAACCCCTACCTGACGCTGAATACAGCCAACAGCGGGACGATCCTGATCGACCTCGCAGCCGACGACAAAGAGTTCCAGTCGGTGGAGGAGGTAAACAACGTTTCTACCTTTAATAATGAGAAGAAGAAGAATCAAGATGTCAATGTGTACTCGGTGTACAGATACTGTGCTTGGGGGGGTCACCGGAGTTGAAGGTGTACGTAGTGAGACGGCATTGTCGTGTTTTCTAGGGCTATCAAAGTTAATAATAACCCGGTAACGCAAATTCGTTTTAACGCAACTAATTTATTTGACGCATTAACGGAACTTGTGATTTTTAGGTCGTAGCGGTTCAGTTTTAAAGCTAGAGAGAAGATACTGGTATCATAGTAAACTATAAAACCTGATGAATCCATCAGTACCAACCATGTCAGACTAGCTGGTCATGAAGGAGGTTAAATAACGCTCTAAACTGTCATGACCATTTTCAAAGGGGTCCCTTGACCTCTGACCTCCAGATATGTGAATGTGTGAGGGCTTTTGTTAAAAACATTTTTTTAAATGTTCAATAAAAAGTGTGACAAATGTTCGAACAAAAGTCTGAAAAATGGCACAAAAAAATATAAAAAGAACCTGTTCAGAGTTTGAAATCTTTCGTTGTGTGTAGAAGAAGCAACAGCAGAGCAGATCTTCCATATTTAAAACGTCCTTGATTATACAACGCTCCTTTGTATTTCTGTTAAAGTGACTCATCACATTTGAATACATTTACAGTTTTTCACAGAAAGCAGACGTTCTGAAAGCTGTGGTTGGTGATTTGTTTGTGTTCCAGTTGGTAGAAGTTTAGTCATTGTAGCAGGCAGCAAGCAGGAATCTATTAAACACAGATGAGTTCACATGGAGTCAGTTAGACGGACATCACCTTCTGGACTATGGAGGACAGAACTTGCCACAAAAATAAAAATAAATTAATAAATAAATAAATGACTCAATAAATAAATAAATATTGAAAATAAATGTCATTTATGATTTATTTATTCTGTATTTATTTTTAAATGTATTTATTTATTTATGCATGATTTTCCCTTTTATTTATTTTTTTTATTAATTTTTAAATGTATTTATTTGTTAAATTATTTTTAATTACTCTTGCATTTATTTTTTATTATTTTTTTATTTTTTTATCATATTTTTATGTCTTTTTCATTTTATTATTAATTTGTGCATATATTAATACATATTTATATTGTATTATTAGTTTTATATATTTATTTTTAATTTTTTATGTTTTTATCATGTTTATGTGTCTTTTGTCATTTTATTATTAATTTGTGCATATATTAATATTTTTTGTTATTATTATTAGTTTGTATTTCTATTTCTATTTTTATCATATTTATTTGTTGTTGTTTATATTAATAATTTGTGCATATATTATTTTAATTTTGATCTGTATTATTATTGTTATTATTTTATCATGTTTATATGTCTTTTTCATTTTTATTATTAATTTTTTATATATTAATATTATTGTATCATTATTATTATTTTTTATTTTTATTTATAATTGTATCATGTTTATATGTCTTTTTAATTTTATTATCAATTTGTGCATATATTAATATCATTTTTATTTTTATTATTATTTTTTTGTTTTTATTTTTTCATAATGTGAACCACCCAAACACTCTGTGGAAACCTGGTAGTATAATGTATGTTGATAGGCAGTCTGAGGTGACCTTTGACCCCTGCAGCTCTGTCAGGTCAGCCTCAGTTTTCCTTTGAAGGGCAGATTGTCTCCGACACTGAAGAGCAGGATGCCAGATAGTCGCCCTGTAAGTGGAGAGCACAGCTTGTTCTCAGACGATTGGACGTGTAATGTCTTCTGCTGAAACCGGCAGCGGTTCAGAAGTGGCACTTGAGCATCCGGCGTGAATAGACGTCCACTCGGGCAATCAGCGCTGCTATTAGTGTGTCAAATGACATGCGGTAGCTTTAGAGAGCGGGCGGCAGGACGGGGAGCGTCGTGGCTGAGCTGCTCTTCACCACAACATCTCATCTTATTATCACATTTCATGTCTTTATGTCTTTATGTGAGGTAGAAGCCAGAGTCCAGCTAGAGAGCGTTAGATCTGATACAGAACCACGTGACTGGATGTCCACGACAAGGCCTCACCCATAGACCTACTGTATATGCATAAACGCCGCGTTGGACGCTATTACACTCCCACTCGCTGCACACAAAAGGGAGGAATGCACTGACGAGTTATATTCATTAAATCAAGTTGATTTAAAGGACCAGTGTGTAACATTCAGGGGGATCTAATTATTACAACACTTTTAAATGCTCAATCCTATTCAGTCTGACGTTACTGTTCATCTTCGCTGTTAGCTGGGAGTTATTTTGCACAATAAGAGTTGTTATTTCTGTAACTAACTGACAACAATCTGAACAGATGGTTGAGCATCGTTCTATCATTGTTTTTTCTGTCTCTAGCAGACGGAGACAACGATTCACTCTACAGCAATTTTATCAATTTCTGTCTCTCCGCATATCCGCGTTGTGACAACGCTCCTGTAGTTCACAGCTCTCACATTAATGATGCGTTAACCAGGCCTGAGATCTCTATTGGCAGCAGTAGTTTGTGTTCATATCTCCGTCCCTTTCCTCTCAGTGTGGGTGAAGCATGCTGACTCTGCAGTGTGTCAAACCTGATTTAAAAACTTTTCTTTCTACCGTACGTTCTCACTCTGCAGTCTGCAGTCGGCCTGTAAAAACCTACGAAGGAGGAAAAACAAAACAAAAAAGAATGCCACGTCTGTTAATGAACTCTGACTGCTCTGCTGTAGTGAGTTCCTCTCCTGTCGTCTGTAATGTGAAGTTAATGGGCTCTAATGGGGGACGTTTTGTGCCCTAATGCGTGGTGCTGTAGTGCTGTGGTGCTGTCTGACTGGAGGAAACCATCCGCTCAACGGGAAACGTTTGAATCCAAAATGTGACAGTTAACATCTCACCGACTCCTCAAACCGGTTGATAGAACAACATGGTGCTATTTAAAGGGTTTAAAATCTGTTCATATTTACAGCGTTTATCTTCTAAATGAAAAATGAACGTTAAGGATTTGTGGACATTTTGGAAACAAGCTCCTCGCTGTGTGTTTTAAAAAGGTCATTAAAGGGAAAAACATTCAACCATGAAGTGCATTAGATTGGTGTTTCTGTTGCGCTCATTTTAGATAAATGCCTGTCAAAGAAAACTATATATCCTCAAATGAAAGGTCTACTTATTAAAATGCTGTTTTACATCATTTATGATTTTAGTTTGGAGGAACAAATCATCACGGATCATCATCTAATCCATGATTTCATTCCTGCTGGTTGACCTCCTCTCTTAGCCGATAACAATTGTGCATTTTCCGATAAAAGCAACACATTTGGCACAGATGTAGGTTTATACGTTATGAAAAGATATAGATATAGGGGCGCTGCAAATTTGGCCCCTGAGGCCCGTGGCAGCCATTTTTCAAGATGGTTGCCAAATAGGCGCTAAATATTACTAATTCCTGCAGAAGACTGATTTCATGGCTGTTGATGATTTCCGAGGTGTGTTGAAGCTGATCAGATCAGATGTCAGAAGATCACAGACATGTTTTTTATCCCACTTTATTTTTTAAGGGTGCCGCTTAAAAGCTTTTAACCTGAGAAAAAAGGTGAAAACCGAATAAAAGGAGCATGAAGGTCACTTCAAGGTCAAACTTTACCTCCTTGCCTTTATGATGGAATGACGACCAATACACCATTAGAACTGTGAGATCTTCAGCTTTCCATCGGTGCATTTTTCTTTTCATTAGCAGTAAGATTGACAGAGATATCACGAGATAAAGTTGAGAACTTGAAGTTCAGGGTTGAACAGGGTTAATTGAAGTTTGACCCTGAGGTGACCTTCATGCTCCTTTTATTTGATTTTCATGTGTTTCAAAATAAAGAGGAAAAAACATGTCTGTGGTCTTCTGACATCGGATCTAATCAGCTTGAACACATCTTGGAAATCATCAACAGCAAAAAAAAAATCTGTTTTCTGCAACATTAGGAATATTTAGCACCTATTTGGCGGCCATTTTGAAAAATGGCTGCCGCGGCCCTCGGGGGGCCAAATTTGCGGCACCCCGATATCTATATCTTTTCATAACATATAAACCTACATTTGTGCCAAATGTGTTGCTTTTATAGCAAAATGTTACGAATATTTCAGCCCAGCTGCTCCGCTGTCGAGCAGCAGCAGACCAGAGATCTAGTAATTAAAGGGATAGTTCGGGAGTTTGGAGCAAAGTGATGTACAGCTGCAAAACACATTTTAGACACTTAAAAGAATCAATAAAAAAAGTAAGTATACACTAGAATATATTTGCCGATTTACCTCGCCATCAGACAGCAATACAGTCTGTGTTTCTGTCAGGGAACTGAAGCCGTTATCTATGCTCTCGCCAAAGCAGCCAGACTCCATTTAGAAAACAGTAATTTTACTTGACAGATCAGGAGTTCCTGCCTTAGTCGGTTAGTTTTGTCAATGGAGTCTGATGGCTTTGAAGCACAGATAACACCTTCAGTTCCCCGTCATAAAAGGGCTGTCTGACAGCGAGGTAAAGCCGTGAAAATATAAATATAGAGTACACTGGTATTGATTATTTTGTAGGTGTCCACAGCAGTACATCACTTTGCTCCCGTCTGTTTCTCTAAACTCCAACTAGGTAATACACTGACTATGGTAAGTACCTCAAACCTTCCAAACAATCCCGTTAAACTACTAAACACAGCCTGGAAGTCTTGTTTGATTACAGTGAAGATGCAGCATTTTCTCCAAACTAAAGTTATGATAAAGTTGAGCCGTGTATGAAACACAGTCATCAACCAGCTGTGTGATCCATGTTCCTCTGTCTTTAATCTGCAGCATCAGGCTGAATGCTGCCGTTTGTTCGGAGGCTGGATGATGTTTCTGCACAGACATGTTGGAAGGAAATAAAAGACTTCATAATGATTCTGTCTGTTGGTTTCTATTTATTAATTTAAAGGTTCAGCTCTGTCAGACTGAGCTTATTAGTCTCAACTAGCTGTGCTTGATGATGTCGTTTGCATGCTAACTTTAGCATCTAAGCATTTTGCACATGTATAACTAAAATCATAAAATCACACGTACAGAATAATCTACACAAAATTCTGTATATAAAACTATTTCAAATGTTTTTTTTGCTACTTAGGAGAACACATTCTGTTTAAATACAGTATTTGTTTACAGCTGCAGATAAAGATCAGGCTCCACTAATATTACTAGACTATTAGTAGAATTTGTTTCCAGTGGTGGCTGCGTAGGATTGTTAACCGACTCGTTTGATCCAAACATTTCCAATAACTCCAGAGCGTTGGAAAGTCAGCTCTCCCACTGGAAACCAGGCCCCCTCCCAGGGAGCTCCCAGTGCTCCCGCGGCACCCTCCCAGGGTGCTCCGAGTGCTCCTGCAGTCCCTCAGTCTGCTACCGGCACCAATGGAAACTCCAATGTGGGCTCAGGTGAGGCAGCATCCAGCCCATTCTATTGGGCTTCAACATACCCTGCTGCTGGGCAGATGGCTCCAACCTTGGACTTTGGTGACGGACCTGTTCCTTACTTCGATGCTCCTGTAACCTACAACTATGGTGCTGGATCTTCTCCTCATGCTAACAGTTACCCTCCGGCAAAAGGTGGTAAGTCTCCCAATAATCCTTCTGAAGCTTGACATTAACTTTACTGTCCATGCTCCCATTTGCTTAACTCTGCCTCCATTTTCAGGAGGTCAGGCAAGTCCTAACACAGCAGCCACTGGTGGGCTTGATGATGGACTGGTTCCTTATGCTGGATCTTATCCTTATGCTGGATCTTATCCTTATGCTGGTGCTCCTGCAACCTCCAACTCTGGTGACGGTTCCGGCATCGGCCAACCTTCGGTCACACAGCCTTCAGGGGGAGATGACACCTCGTCCTCCGACCCGACGGATGGATCTTATCCTGACGCTGTTCCTGCAACTTCCAACTCTGGTGATGGCGCTGCTTTTGGCCCTGGCCAACCTTCAGTCACGCAGCCTGCAGAGGGAGCTGACACCTCGTCCTCCAACCAGACAGACAGCTCTTATCCTGACTCTGCTCCTGCAACTTCAAACTCTGGTGATGGAGCTGGTTCTGCCCCCGACCTTCCTTGGTACATGCAGCTTGCAGGCGGAGCTGACTTCTCGTTCCCTGACCCGAACAACTGGATGCCGTCTCATGCTTTCCCAGACTTCAGCATCTGGGACTCTAATTCTGAGATGCCAGAGAGCGTGAGTGAGCCGTCCCCTCTGCCGCCCTCATCCTACATCATCCAGTCCAGTAATGGCTACCAGCGAGCACGAGAAGTCCTTTCCCACACCAAGTACTCCCCAGAGTACCCTGAACCACCAGTCTCCCTACAAGGCCGCCAAAGCACAACGCAAGACTCGACCAGTGCCTGGGTCCAAATAAGGATCAAAATGAGGTTTAAGCTGTTGTATAACTGATTTCATCATGACTAAACTTGACCTTTTCCTTGTTTTGCAGGTGAACTTGGTGACGGTGCTTCAGCTTTCCTGGAATTGTTTACATGTTGAAAAGTCTTAATAAAAACATCTGACTAAGAAGTTGAACTTGTTAGTGTGCTTTGTCATTTACCATGAGTTCTTGTGACTTACACCTGGGCAGGTACTGGCATCATGAAACTAAGGAATTCAGTGGTAGCTACCATTTCATGCTAGCTTGTTGGGAAGGAGGTTAAATAAGGCTCCAAATTTAGGCTTAAATTTGGTGAGGAAAAAACAAAAGGGTCCCTTGACCTCTCATTCAATATATTCTAAATGATTGGTTTGAATATTTCTGCATCCTGGGGTCCCTAAACAGTCTTGAATTCCATAAATTGGGTCTCACTGTAAAGCTGAGACTCTGATGGATCCAATGAACCCAACTGTATTCATGTGTGATGAGGTTAGTCCCCATAGGAGACATTTCATTGATCTCCTGTATAAAATGACCTGTGGTGACCTCTAGGATAATCACAGCCTCATGAAACTTTACAGCCACAAACTAGAGACCTAGAGCATTCAGAGGATGGATGGATCAAACTAGAGACCTAGAGCATTCAGAGGATGGATAGATCAAACTAGAGACCTAGAGCATTCAGAGGATGGATGGATCAGACTAGAGACCTAGAGCATTCAGAGGATGGATGGATCAGACTAGAGACCTAGAGCATTCAGAGGATGGATAGATCAAACTAGAGACCTAGAACATTCAGAGGATGGATGGATCAGACTAGAGACCTAGAGCATTCAGAGGATGGATGGATCAGACTAGAGACCTAGAGCATTCAGAGGATGGATGGATCAAACTAGAGACCTAGAGCATTCAGAGGATGGATGGCTTTCCTAGCTACATTGACAATAAGGGGGTTTCTGAGCAGTTTACACAACAGAAGTGCTCGTCATCTAATTACTAAAAAATGCAATTCTTGCAGAAATGTCAAAAGTTTTTGATCCCAAATCACAGCATGTCTTTTTCTATGGTGTTCCTCAAGGTCTTGGTGTCTTAATGTGGTATTTTGGAGAGATTATTGATAATTTTTATCAATTCTCAAGTGATAAAAACTGGTTAAATTTAGCACCAAATCTGTGTAACAAATGGTCTCAACCCAAACACTGCTGCAACAACTTATGAGAAATAAGAGCATGGGGATGCCCATCTAATGACATACTATCATAATGTTCTTAGCTCTTATATGCTTTCACAATTTATTGTGTGTGTATTATGATTTATGACTAACAACTTGAGTTCACAAAAAAGTACAACAAAGTTCAGCAGGTTAGTTCAGGTGATGATTCTGACAAACAGCAGCCGTTTCCTAAAGGATGAAATGGAAACCAACCATCTCGGTCCAGATGCGAGTACACACTGCGCGACGCTGACTGAAGCTGGCATGTGTTCAAACAATCTGTACGGCTGTCAGTCTGACGGACGGCCTGCTGCAGCCAATGACACGTCAGACTGACATTCAGTTGTAAACTGGAGAATCAGGAGAAGTTTAGTGGGATTCCAGCCGACTGCAGTTACGTCATGATTAACAAAGACGTCAATAACGAGCTGCTCAGATGGGTCTTCCTCTGACACGTCTTCATGTCAAACAGTTTCCAGACTCATAATTAAACTATATTTCACAACTGTTTTCTGTCAAAACATACAGAGGATCGCAATGTAGGCTGTTATGAGTCCGTATGTAAGTATTTTCTGAGTGTTTTTGCAGATGGGATGTGTGTCGATGCAGGGAAATAACTCCCGTGTTCTACCAGGTAAAATTTAACCCTAAAATTACAGTTTTCTTCAGTCTGGTGGCAAAGATAACAGCTTTCTCAAAAATACTAAATAAATGTACTCATAATATATATATTATTTTATTCTAATTATTGATGCATTAATGTTTTCATCACTTTAATGTTGCAGTTGGTAAAGGTGGAGCTACTTTTATTTATTATTTGGATTTTTACGAATTTATTTGCATATGTTTGTCTGATTATTTATTAATATTTTTTCTGATATTTTACTAATATTATTTAGGATATTTTATGAAATTTTGTCCGATACATTACTAACGTTTTTCTGATATTTTTCTAATATTTTTCTAATATTGATTAGATATTTTACTATTTAAAATTTTACTAATATTTAAGGTGGAGCTCATTTTATTTATTTTTTGGATATTTTACTAAGATTTTGTCTGATAATTTATTAATACTTTTTACGATATTTTACTAATATTTTTCTGCTATTTTTCCAATATTGTTTGGATATTTTACTAGTTTTTTATTTTATTAATATTTAAGGTGGAACTCACGTTATTTATTTTTTGGATATTTTCTGACTATTTTTGGGATATTTTATTAAAATTTTTAAAATTAAATTTCCAGGCCAAAGAGATCAAACAGATGATTATTATTATTATAACCATTTATTTTTCTTTATATCTCATGCAGATTACTGTAATTGACATTTGTGTATTCATTATCTGAACATAAAGTAATGAAACGGACGATCTATTGAGTGTCAGCGTCTCAGTCCGTCTCTGCTGACGGACTGAACCGTTGTTTAAAAGCCGGCGTTGTGAAGGCAGCGAGCTGACGCCATGAAAAGAGGCTCGGACACAATCGCCTCCTTCTTCTCCTGCAGATCAAAGTGTGTCGGCGAGCAGCTCTCAAGGGCCCGTTGTGTTTGTTGTCTTCCTGACCTTTGACCTCGCCGCCACGCGACCGCAGCCACGCTTCCCCGCTTCCACGCTTCCACGAAGTGGAGCAGAAGCTTCAAACGGCAGAAAGACACTTAACTGCTGCACTCGACTCAGACACAACATCACTGCTGGTTCTCACAGCGAGAGTGTGTCAGTGTTCGGCTGTTTTAATGTCTCCACTCGTCGTCCTGATTGATATCGCAGGAGACACTCGAGTGACCGCTCAGACCTGCAGGATGAGGGTCATGTGACGCACGGATGCACGGATGGACTCACGGATTTTGAGGGGCGTTCCCACAAAGTCCGTGAGGGTTCAGGACCGTCCCACTGTCAAATCATCAAGACCTTGAGGGCTCTTGCAGACATTTTCAGCCCTTTATGAACTCTTTCCGTAAGTCCGCATTTCTGCAGACTTTGCCAGAGGGAATTACCCACAATTCACAGCGTCGTGACGTTAAACACAGGGTTACTCTGGTTACCAGGGGAAATTTATTTATTCATTCATTTTATTTTGTTATTTATTCATTTATTTTTGCATCTATTTTTTATGTATTTATTTATTTATTTATGCATTTATTTATGCATTTATTTATGCAATTAATGTCACATTTTATCAACTAATTAATGGCTACATTTATTTTTAATACTATTTTGCCGCATTTAATGGCATGTTTATTTATTTATGAAGTCATTGATTTATTTATTTATATATTTATTTTTATTAAATTTAAAATGTACTTAATATGTGTAAGCCCCCTCATTTGCATAATGAGGCAGAAATGCATAAAGAAATGTATAAAGAAAAGAATACAGAAATAAATAAGTTTGGGGAAATAAATAAGGCGTGAAATGTAAGGGGAAAATCGATCATAAATAAATACACACAATTAAATTAAATATAAAATAATACAAAATAAATACAAAAATATGTATATAAAAAGGCAAAAATAATGACAGATATACATTCAATGACATATTTATTTATTTATTGAGTCATTTATTTATTCATTTATTTATAATTTAGGCATGTTCCGTCCTCCATAGTTATGCCTTTAAGGGAAACTTGTGTAAAAGCAGAAGGTTTGGAATCAGCCAGAGCACATCTGGAGGTGTGAACTGAGACCCAATGATACATCCAGTACCAACACCAGGTGTGAACGGGGCCCGCTCACTGTTGGATCTTCACAACACACTTCATTCTGAATGGACACAAACACTGGAACCGTCTCGTCTCTTGTTGAGCTTCATGTTTTATTTCAAAGACCTCTCCAACAGAAACAGACTGCAATTATCTGAAGAGGCCAATTAAACACTGAAGCTAATGATGTCATTGTGATTAATGATCTTTAACATATCAAAGGCCGGTTCAGTGAGTCCGGAGCTCTCACATCAAAACCCAATCTATTAAAGAACCGGACGATCGGCCCGTCAGCTCTCTGTTATTACACACTGGACATTCATTCATAGGATGAAGTCAGGGGCAGCGGTCGACGTGTCATCTGAGGATTAAACGATCAGGGCTGAGTGAAGTGGTTCCAACTATCAAGATATTAGAACGATTTTCCAACAACAGAATATGTCACTTTGTGGTAAAAATATGCAAAATTAAATCATGAAACACGTTATAAAATGTTACGTTATCTTTACATGGTTATTTTTTACAACGAAACTTAATGTCACAAAACAATTCTATTGAATGTTGATAATTTATAACATTAAAATATTGTCAAACCTTTTTTTTAAAGAAAGTATTATTATTTATTTGTCATATTTGTCATGAAGAGGGCTTTTTTGACAACAACCTGCCGCCATTTCGGACTGAAAACGCCAATGAGTTTGTGTCCGAATCAGAGAATATAAAACATCTTCCCAGAACTCTTAAATATCATCATTTAAATCACGATGTCCTAAAAGTAGAATCCAGAGTTATATTCCTTGCCATAATGAGCGGTCATCAGACCCATGGGGCTGCACCGTTTCCAGTCCGCTGTTTGTGTATAAATATAGATAAAGTTAGATCTGTGGTTCCCAACCTGGAGGTCGAGACCCCCAGAGAGGCCCCGGCAGGAGTCTGAAGGGGTCAGAAGATGATGAAAATATCGTCCACAATGTTTGGTTGTTCTGCATTTTCTCAGGTTGTTTCTTTTTTCCTGTGAAATTGTGGTATATTATTATGGTTTTTGCGGTGTGTCCTCACCGTCAGCTCTAGTTTGTTGGAGGTTTTTCGTCTGATTCAGCTTAATGAATCGACGGCGGAGCTCATCAGTGAGAGAAATCACTCTGATTGGCTGTTCGGCTTAAGCGAATCAGTGCATGAGAAGAGAAACGGAAGTGAGGAAAGCAAGCCAACTTCATCTCATCTGATCATTCCAGATATGTTCACAGCGACTTGAACATCTGGAATGAAGCTAAGCGGTGAGTGAGAGCGGCGTGGAAACGGTTCGACAGACGCCGCTTTGTTTCACGTACGTATCAGAACAACGGCTTGTATATCCGCCGTCCTCGGACTTCCTGTTTCTCATTCTGAATGATGAATACAGGACGTACTGACCGGCCGTCGGCTGTAGTCTTTGCGGTGTGTTCGAGTGCAACTTTTTGGCCGAGACAAAGGAGGCGTGAGGCGACTCAGCGGTCGGCCTTCATCGCCGTTAGTTCTCTGATGTCGGGTTGGTGTGTCGGGACCTTTAGGCCTCTGAAAATCCTTCAAATGAAACAGTCTGATGATGAAAACGTCACACTTTGGTTGAACTTCTTCTATCCACAATAAAAACATCACTTTGCTTCGATGCAAAAAAGGTTGAACAGCTGATTTATAGATCATTTTGGCACCTTTATGGCATCAGCAGCAGGAGGTCAGAGGTCAAGCCCTGCTCCCTGGTGCATGATATGGAGGGAGGCCTCCGACTGAAGAGGAGTTTTGCATGATGTTGTTGTGCGTATTGTTTCAGGGTTTCTCACAGGTCCTGGATCTGACCGGGGATCACATAACAGTCGTTGGGTCCGGAGGAGCTGAAGGGCAACATGTCTAAAGAGATCTCCGCCTCGCACTCGTACTGCAGGATGGCGGGCAGCAGTAAGTTGCTGTGGTTGCGGGAATCATCAGAAATGACAGAAACTTTGACAAAGTTCTGCTCCAGATCTCCATCTGTGTGCTGCAGCGGTGGCGGCGGTGGCATGAGTCTCTGGCCTCCAGGGCCCTGCATGGCCCCGCAGGCCTCCCTCTGCATGGCCCCGCAGGCCTCCTTCTGCATGGTGGTGTCGTGGTGATAAGACACCAGCTCGTTGCTGAAGTCCACCGCCTCCACCGCGGAGGAGGAGCAGTACTTGTTGCAGCCCAGGATGGTGGAGAAGGCCTTCCTGAAGTCCGCGTTGAAGGCGTAGATGACCGGGTTCAGGGATGAGTTGGCCCAGCCGAACCACACGAAGATGCTGAAGGTGGTGTCGCTGACGCACGGCGGCTCTCCGAGCTGGTCCGGGTCGCAGAACGGAACCACGCAGTTCAGCACGAAGAACGGCAGCCAGCAGAACACGAACACTCCCATGATGATGGACAGAGTCTTCAGCACTTTGGTTTCTCTCTTGAAAGAGGTTTTCAGAGAGCTCTCGTCGTGCGTTGACGCGCGGTGCCGGTGGCGCTGGTTTTGCGCACGGGACCTCTCCAAAGACGAGATGCGTCTGATTTGGGTTTGTGCGATGCGGAAAATGCGCGTGTACGTGCCCACCATGATCACCACGGGGATGTAGAAGCTGATGAGAGACGAGGAGATGGCGTAGGTCCGGTTCAGGCTCGCGTTGCAGTCCTCCGGGTTGTCCTCGTCCGGGTGCGCGCGGTGCCAGTTGAGCTGCACGGGGATGAAGGAGATGAGGATGGAGAGAGTCCACGCGACGCCGATCATCAGGTAGGCGAACCTGCGCGTCATTTTGCGCTCGTACCTGAAGGGGCTGGAGATGGCCCAGTAGCGGTCCATGCTGATGACGCACAGGTTGAGGATGGACGCGGTGGAGCACATGATGTCAAAGGCCACCCAGGTGTCGCAGAAGAAGCGGCCGAAGAGCCAGACGCCGGCGACCTCGGACACCGCCCTCCAGGGCATCACCAGCACGGCCACGAACAGGTCGGACACCGCCAGAGAGATCACGAACGAGTTGGTGACTTTGGAGCGCAGGTGGCGGAACTTGATGACCGCGGCGCACACCAGCGTGTTGCCCAGCAGCGTGGAGACGATCAGGACGCACAGGACGCAGCCGGTCAGCGCGCGGAGGCTGACACCTCCACCTCCACCTCCAGCTCCACCTGTGTTGTGCCCTTGAACAGGGGAGATAGTGAGAGAGAAGGATGAATAAATCACACACACAGCTCTTCCCTTCACTCGTCTCTGTATTGAGTGAGGAAGAGGAGGAAGAGGAAGAGGAGCGCCATCCCCCTACTGGAGCCCCGAGGCATTACCAACAGATCAACGCAAAATCAACCCACACACACAAGGATCTGCATCACCTATCTGCATTATTCCTCTTTCTGTTTCACTGCATATGTGCTGCATAGTCGGTACATGTACAGTACTGTACAGAGTACTTTGACAGTAGAATCATTATTCTCATTAGAGACTCAGTTACTACAGGTGTTACTGCGCCTCCTTCTGTTTCCTTCTGGAACAACAGCTGAGAAACATTCACTGGAAATGAGAACATTTCATTCATTAACAAGGACAAATAGGTTTCCTTTAACATAATGCATAGCTAATAATAATAATAATAATAATAATAATAATAATAATAATAATAATATTAACAATAACAATAATAATAATAATAATAATAATAGTAATAATAATAATGATAACAATAACAATGATAATAATAATAATGATAATAACAATAATGATAATAACAATAATGATACTAATAATAATAATAGTAATAATAATAATAATAATCATAACAATAATAATAATAACAATAATAATACTAATAATACTAATAATACTACTAATAATAATAATAATAATAATAATAATGCATGTTAATATGTAAATATAAAGTAGAAGTTCCAGCTCTTCCACTGTAACACTGAAGTTTAGACTTCATAGTCTGCTGCATCAATAATACATTTTTTAAGATGATTGTTTAACGATGACTTAAAATTAGCATCTCTTTACAGCAGATAAAAACTCTTATGAATGTTTACATATTATTAAATAATATAAATGTCTTGTATATTGGTGGTTCAGGTCTGTATCACATGTGTCCCATATTGAACACTGTCCAGTGTGGTTTGTCATATTTGTAAATAATCAGATGTTTTTCTTCTTTTCTGTTTTTGAAACATGTAAAATATTATACATAAAAGTAAAACTGTATAAATGAGTCCTATATGTGCTGTGCAGCTGATGGTGTGTTGTGAGTATCTGTCCACTCCACAGTGACCAGTATTGATGCACATTTACATCCAATAATGAAATGACATTAATAACTGAGACAACAAAGAAACTAGCTTTTCTCCAAATAAATGAATTATTCTTGCCTGTCACACCTCCTCCTCCACCTGGACCTCCACCCGGTCCGGAGCTGTCCGACACCGCTGCTGTGACCACCCGGTACCGGTCCAGGTGCTCCTGGTTCTGGTTCTGGCTCTCATTATAAAAGCTCTCCATGGATGTCCAGACTCTCCGTCCTCTCTCTCTCCCCAGCAGCATCACCTGCAGCGCGTCTCCACTCCAAACTGCCCGTTTCCAACACGCAGACCCGCAGAAGAAGAGGATCCTGCTGCAGGTCCACAGAACCAGAACCAGAACCAGCAGCGAGAACATATCTCTACCTGTTTTACAAGTGCAATCACCTCTGTTTACATTACATCTATTTTATATTTTATACTTCTAGTGTAACACTTCTGTTTATTTTTATTTATTACATCTACTTTACCTGTTTTATTTGCTTATAAGATAAGACAGAACTTTATTAATTAATTAATTAATTAATTAATCTTGTGCCATAGATTGCTCAAAAATACAACAAAATTACAACAAGTTCAAGTGTATAACATAAAAAAGTACTATTTCTAGCACCAGTGCCTAAAAGAATAACAATTAAGTAAGATACATTTAGTAAAATGAGTAAATAAGATAAGATAAGTAAAATAAAAAAGGTAAAGTAAGCTAACAGAAAAATAAGTAATATTGCACATGTTGGACATTAATATTGCACACAATGAATAGTGATATTGCACATGTTGGACATTAATATTGCACACAATAAACAGTGATATTGCACATGTTGGACATTAATATTGCACACAATGAATAGTGATATTGCACATGTTGGACATTAATATTGCACACAATAAACAGTGATATTGCACATGTTGGACATTAATATTGCACACAATTAACAGTGATATTGCACATAACTGTGTGTGTGTTTTACCTGTTATATGTTTTATCTGCCTCATTTAGTCTTGTCAAGTATTTGTTTTAAAGCACTGACCAGAAGTGGAAACTGTGAATCTCGTTGTATTTCATACCATGACAATAAAGCTTTCTATTCTATTCTCTATTCAGCCTCACATTGAGACCAACTCAACATTGATCTCATCTGTTTATTCACTGATTCAGAGATTTACAATCTAAATACTGGGAGGAAATATCAAAACCTTTAAATTATAAAGTCAGATAATTAAAACATGATATGAGAGTAATATATATATAAGAGAAGAGTAGAAAATACTGAGTCAGTCTGATGAATCTGAGTCTTTCAGCATGAATAATAGAGCAAATACAAGTTAAATTTAATAAAGAAGTCCAAAACCATCTGAGCTTGGAGACATTTTCTCAGAAGTTGAGATATTTCTGCTCAAAAATCAACTTTTTGGGAACTTTTTTTCAGTATTTTTGTCATTAAACTTGTGAGATATGTTTTATTTTGTGTTCCAGGAGTTAAAACATGAAGGATATTTTTGGTTGATTGTTGTTAGAAAGCTTAAAAAATCCACAAAACATAAACCGGATGTTGTGAAGTCTCCAGAGCAGCAGGAGAGTGTCCTCTAGTGGACAAATACTCACAACACACCATCAGCTGCACAGCACATATAGGACTCATTTATACATTTTTACTTTTATTTGTATAATATTTTACATGCTTCAAAAACAAAAAAGAAGAAAAAAAATCTGATTATTTGCAAATATGACAAACCACACAGGACGGTGTGTTCTATATGGGACACATGATACAGGCCTGAACCACCAATATACAAGACATTTATATTATTTAATAATATGTAAACATTCATAAGAGTTTTTATCTGCTGTAAAGAGATGCTAATTTAAAGTCATCGTTAAACAATCATCTTAAAAAATGTATGATTGATGCAGCAGACTATGAAGTCTAACCTTCAGTGTTACAGTGGAAGAGCTGGAACTTCTACTTTATATTTACATATTAACATGCATATTTATAATTATTATTATTATGATTATTTATTATTATTATTATTATTATTATTTTTATTATTGTTATTATTATAATGGTTATTATCATCATTATTATTATTATTGTTGTTATTATTATTATTATTATTGTTGTTATTATTATTATTATTATTATTATTATTATTATTATTATTATTATTATTAGCTATGCATTATGTTAAAGGAAACCTATCTGACCAAATGAAATGTTCTCATTTCCAGTGAATGTTTCTCAGCTGTTGTTCCAGAAGGAAACAGAAGGAGGCGCAGTAACACCTGTAGTAACTGAGTCTCTAATGAGAATAATGATTCTACTGTCAAAATACAGTATTTGCACTGTGTGGTATTATTACTTTTACTGTAAAAAGTCTGTTTACATTTTTGTATAGTAATTTTACTGTAACAGAGTATTTTTACACTGTGGTACTAGTACTATTACTGTAACAGAGTATTTCTAAAATTTAGTATTAGTACTTTTACTGCAAAAGAGTTTTTTTACACTGTGGTATTAGTATTTTTTAATGAATACTTCCTTATCCCATATGAAGTGTTAATAAATTGATGTTTTCTATAAAGGAGTCTGGTGATGAAAGGGTTATGTTTACAGTGGTATTAGTACTTTTACTGTAAGGCTGTAACAGAGTATTTATACAGTATGGTATTTGTACTTTTACTGCAAAAGAGTATTTTTACATATATATATATATTTTTTATAGATATATATATCTATAAAAAAATTATATATACAGTATATGCAGGAGTCTGGTGATGAAAGGGTTATGTTTACAGTGGAGAAGATGACGTCAGTGTCAGCTGTTCCTCGGGCGAGCGCCGTCCGCGTGCACGTGTGTGTGTGTGTGGATGATTCAGCAGCTCGTGCAGTCGTTCACAGCAGCTCGTCCTCTGCACGAGCGACTAACGGCTCAAACTAACGGCTCTTATTCAAATATCAATCTGACGGTTTATTATCTGAGCCCCTGCAGGTGGTAGGTTCATAAAGGAGACCCCGTAGAGTCTGGAGGAGACCCAGTAGTGTCGGTGCTGAGAGGCCGGACAGCAGCAGCCAGAGCTCCGCAGAGAAACCGTCACTTCGTCCTCCTCGGACCTCCCGGTGGATTCTATCATCATCATCATCTTCTACCGGGACTTTAACCGCCTGCTGTCGGTCCTCACACCGTCTCCGGTCGGATCTAAACACCGAACACATCCCGCCTGACATCCAGCTGCTCTCATTCAACCAGCTCAGCCTCCACAGTTCCGCATTCAGCCGTCTGATGCTGCGGATCTCCGGCAGGTGAGTCTCAGCCTCTCACAGCAGATATCCACCTTTAACGGTCACTTCACCTGATAAACACACACCTTTAACATCACACACGGTATAATGCACTCACAGAACCGGGGAAATAGAGACAGATACAGCCGATAACAGCTAGATAACAACATGGGAATGAAAACGGAGTGTTTTCTTAATGAGCTTCTGAATGGCAGCAGAGTGACGTCAACGTGTGCAAGCTAATCACTGATAATGACTTATATTATCATCCTCAACACAATATTATGCAAGTGATGTTAATAAATAAATAATAATTTTATTATATATATATATATTATATTATGCAAGTGATGTTAATAAATTAATAATAATTTTATTATATATATATATTATATTATGTAAGTGATGTAAATAAATAAATAATACAAATAATAATAATTGTATTATATATAATATAATATATATATATATATATATATTATATTATATTATATTATGTAAGTGATGGAAATAAATAAATAATACAAATAATTATAATTTTAATTTCATTTTTAATTTGTATTTAATTTATGAATACATTTTCAAAACATAAACAAAAAATGAATATTATAATACTAAATATTATTTTTAATAAATGTGTGTTTGAAAGAAAATACGTGTCATGAAAAAAATGTATGTTTCAGTGATTTATTTATTACATTACATTCATATAAAATGATCAAAACTGAAATAACAGACAAAACAATTATCAAATAATATAAAATTGTTCTCAAGTTTCTGATGTTTAGGCTGCCAATGTCATTTCATGTTAGTGATCTGACAGAACACAATATTATGCAAGTGATGTAAATAAATAAATAATTTAATTTGATTTAATTTATAAATATATTTACTACCATCAAATATTCAAAACATAAACAAAATATAATATAAACTCTTTTTCCAGTTTCTGATGTTTAGGCTACCAATGTCATTACATGTTAGTGATCTGATTGTAGACAATATTATATATTATGCAAATGTAATATGTATGCACTGCATGTAAATAAGCACAAACAAATAAATAAATATGTGTTTAAAATAAAATAACTCCTGACAAAAAATAAATGAGTTTCAGTGATTTATTTATTACATTAAATTCATATAGCATTAACAAAAATGAATTTAGAGCTGAAATAACAGACAGAAAGTTATTATCATTTAAATAGATTTTATTTTTAGCAATAAAAAAAGCCAAACATCCATCGTTTGCAACTACTTTCTGATGTTTCAGAAAACAATTAATTGATTAATCGATAATGAAAATGACATTAATTGCAGCCCTAAATGATATGACAGGCTAATAGTGGCTTGACATCCCATAATGCTTTGTTTACATGATAAACAGTGCTAGTATCCTGTTGATATGTGTTGAACGTACACACTGTTTTTAAATATGATCATAAGACACTTTTACAAGACATCAATCTGTCATTTGCCTCAATACAAACCTTAATTTATTATATAAATACATAAAGAATGATCACTTTAATTAATATTCATCAGGGATGGGTGTTCCTACAGTAAACTCTGCACATACATTGTTTTATTTATCAGGGCTGCAGCTGTAATGATTATTTTCATCCATAATATTTTAGATTTATTTAATTAATCCATAAAAATAGTTAAAAAAGTCCATCACAAGTTCCTCACAACCCAAACGGACGTCTGTTAAAGTCTTGTTTTGTCCAAAAAACATTTCATTTATAATGAAAACAGAGAAAAGCAGCAGATCTTCAGGTTTGAGAAGCTGAAGTGACAGAAAGAGAGACTGTGTTTTAGAGAGGAATGTTCCTGAGGCTAAAGGATAACGACTGTTTCAGTGTAACATACCACATTTCTCACATCTTTAACCACATTATTTACATTTTTTAGTTCCACTGGTTTCTTTCTAAAGCTGCTGGTTTCATGCAGCTCATGGGGTCATGTTATCCCTGTCTCTCCTGGGCCACCGTTGGGTCCAAACTTTAGATCCATTTGGTTCCGTTTATTCTACTTTGGCTCATATTGTTTCAGTGCGTTAGTGTTTGGTTCTGAAGGTTAAGACCTCTTGTTGATTGTGTATTTATTAGGGCTGCTCCCTCTTAGCGGACTGATCGTTCGCTTTGGTCTCAGTCCACAAAGATTTCTTCGGTCGATCAGTCATTTTTTTATGCTTTTTTCATGCTGATTGATTTATTTCCTAGAAGCTTCTGAGCACATCTCTGGTAAACAGCAGATTTAAAGTGGTGTTTTTGTGTGATTCTTTGTGCAGAAACTCAGTAGATTAAATCATCAACTAATCGATTAGTCGATAAAATCGTATGAGTGTTAGTCTATGGAGGACGGAACCTGCCAAAATAAAAAATTAAGAAATAAATGACTCGATACATAAATAAATATGTCATTAAATGTTGCAAAAATAATATTAAAATTAAATATAGCCATTAATTAATTGATAAAATGTGACATAAATTGATGAGTCTGTTTTAATTTGCTTCTTTATTTATTTATCTTTGTATTAATTTGCATTTATTTATTTACTCTTCTGTTTAATTTCCCTTTTATTTATTTATGTTTTTATTTGAATTAACTCTTTAAATTTATTTTTTATGTTTGCATTTATTTATTTTTATTTATAAATTTATTTTTGCATTTATTTTTGATTACTTAATTTATTTTTTTGCATTTCTTTCTTTATTCATTTATTTTTACTTTTATCTATTTCTTTATTTCTTTAGTTTTGCACTTTGCACTATTTATTTTATGTATTTTTTTAAATGTATGTATTTATTTATGTATTCATGCATTTGGTTATTTCTGCACGATTTTTCAGATTTTTGAGAAAGTGATTGAGAACCTGTGTTCTAGTTCTTTGGCTTCACTGATTCTGTTCTCCAGTTGTTCTGGTTCCTTCTGGGTTCTGTCCTCTAGGTGTTTTGTTCTCCGGTAGTCTATTCTGGTGACCTTGTAGTGCAGGTTCCTTCCTGTAGTTGTTGGTCCTGTTTGGTTCTGGAGGTGTTTGGTCTTTAGCTGTGTGTCTCTGCTGGTTTGCTGTCCTTCAGGTCTGTTGGTTCTGTTTGGTTCTGTTTGGTTCTCTAGGTGTTTGGTCTTTAGCTGTGTGTCTCTCCTGGTTGCTGTCTGTTGGTTCTGTTTGGTTCTGTTTGGTTCTGTTTGGTTCTCTCTGACAGCAGCAGAACAGAAGCAGCTGTACATCTGGTGTCAGTCCAGAGGAACCCGCTGACCCGGTGACCCGTCTGTGGGGGTCCATTACAGTCTGGCGGGGGTCCAGTCCGTCTCTCCATCTGTCTCTCTCTGAATGTTTCCACTCTGCTGGACTTTATTTCTTCCTCTCTCTCTCTCCTCCCCGCTGAGAAGACGAGTCTGTTCTTCATCAGAGGACCAACAGAAACTGACGACAGCGTGCAGCAAACACCGTAAAACATCACAGATATTCATAAATCCTTCTTCAGGAGATAGACGGATCCAGACTGTGACGCAGGATGTAGACTCATCCCTCAGGCTCATTAATACACATGATGAGGATGCAGGTTTGGGTCCAGAGAATCAATAATACATGTTTACCGTCTGTTCTTAAAGAGCAAAAACATCCCGTCTGGTGAATAAGGTGAACTTAAAATCAACAGTTTAACTTATAGTCTTCACATATTTCTCCAGGTTCTTTTTCAATGCCATGAAAGAACATTATTCATTCAAATTAGAGAATCAATTCAATTAATTATATTCATTATCAGTGCATCCGTCAGTGTCTCTAAAACAGTTTTAGACCACATGTGAAACATTTTAAATATCTGAACCCCAGAAGTCTCAGTTTAAACCAGGATTAATCAACTCAAACCAAAAAAATCAGTCATCATTTAAGTCCATTTAAGTCCATCGTTTGCAGCTTCTCAGTTGTGATTTTTCATTTTCTGATGTTTCATCGAACAATTAATCAATTAATCGATAGCGAAAATAATCGTTAGTTATGGCCCTAAATTATAAAATAGGCAAAGACAAAATAGTGTCCTAATAAAATGTCAGAATACTTCTACGATCCATCACAAATTCCCATAACCTGAACGTCACTCCACAGAGGAAACAAATGTTCAGTCTTTTTGATGGTAACACAAGTGAACAGTTAGATGTGACATTAAATATTAAGAGTGCTGCTGAATGATGTCCTGACTGTGTCCTGACTGTGTCCTCTGGCTTCATTAGTCTCATTAGTGGTTTATTAGTGAGTCCAGTTTAAAGCCGAGTCATCTCTTAGCTCTCTTGTTCTGCTGCTGCCGACTCTTTAGCTTTAATGACAGAAACTAACTGACTTTTCCTTTTTCTCCATCACTGAGTCTCTCTCTCTCTGTAGCTGATTCTCTCTTTCTGTTAACTCTCTCTCTCTCTGTCTTTGTCCTCTCTGTAACACTGAGGTGGAAGTTGGTCAGATGTACATGTGGAATTTAACTTATTTGCTAAATGGGAGTAAGTCAGAGAGAAACACAACGAGGTACAAATCTACAGAGCTGCAACTAATAGTCATTTTAATGATCGAATAATCTGCAGTGATAACTCTCCATAGAAAAACGTCCATTACAATTTCCCAAAGTTCAAGGTAATTCGGGAATCAGTCCAAAACCCGAAGACACTGAGGGGTGAATTCACAAAAGGGTTGTGCAGCTTTTGTGGCCGCTAAACCACTAACCCAGGGGTCAGCGACCTTTACTATCAAAAGAGCCATTTTAGACCAAAAAAAAAGAATACAAATCTGTCTGGAGCCGCAAAACATTTGATCATTGTGATGAAGGTAACACAGTTTATAGTCTAAGTATATAGTATATCAGTCTAATGCAGTGAGGGCCAAAGAGACAATGTACTACGGAGTATTAGGGCCACATTGAGGGAAAAAACATCTGAGATTTACACAATAAAGTCAGAATATTACGAGAATAAAGTCATAATTTAACGAGGAAAAAAGAAAATAACACGTAAAATTACTAATTTATAATATTATGACTTTATTCTCGTAATATTCTGACTTTATTCTGTAAATCTCAGATGTATTTTTTTTCCTCAATGTGGCCCTAATATTCCGTCGTACCGTCGTACCGTCGTACCGTCGTACCATAGACCTACAACTATGATAAATAAAAATGAAAATGTAAACAACAAACAGTTATTCATTTCCATTTTTAAGAATCCACAGAGAGCCACTGGAGAGGAGCTGAAGAGACGCAGGTTGCTGACCTCTGCACTAATAAGACAAACCAATCTCAAAGCACCTCAAAGGGTGATATGCACCACTAACTGAGCTGCCAAGCAGACAGTGTCTCTTTGCTCCTGTGATATTTGCACCTACTTAAATGAGGTAATATGCAGACACATGGTGCAAAATCATCCCTTTTCTATGCAAATGAGCCTCGTTGCAAAAACAGTCCAATTCACAAAGATAGACGCTGTTTTGCCTCTGTTTTTATGGCAGGAAATGTTTGTTGAATCTTTCCATCTCTCTGTCCGTCCTCTCGTCTCTGACTCTAATCATCATCATCATCATAATCATAAAAATGTGGATGATGGAACCTCAATACCTTCTGATGTTTGGTCAATCTTTATTTATTCTGTGATGAGACAGTTTCTGATTTAAATCAAACCTCGAGGCTGCTTGTGTCAATAAGACAAGTTTTAACATTTCAGAAGTCTGTCTTTGGGTATTATATCGACACTAGTATTGAAAAATGTCATCAAACAACGTGCAGACGGGCGTTGAACCATGTTTTCCGGCTCTAGCTGTGTCCTGTATCGACTGAGAGATAATTGATGTCTCCGTCTCTGATGAGGTTTTGGTGGCGGGAAATGTTTGGTGAATCTTTCCATCTCTCTCGTCTCGCACTGTCTGCAGAGTTTCCTCATCTGATCAAATCATCTGAGCTGATGATGATGATGAAGAGGATGATGATGTTGTTGGGCCAGAGTACTACAGTACTACTGTGTACTTTTCTAAAGTAGTTTAGACCAAAGTGAAGTTGTTTTTATGCTGGTTGTGTCTCAAACAGACTCATATTTCTTGGTAATGTTTGTTGGGCTGCAACTAACAATTATTTCATTATCAGTTAGTTTTCTATAAATTCAAATTTAACTTTAACTCCTTGGATACACAAAAAAAGTGAAACAATCCCTAAAAGAAACAGTATTACTCCAGTAATCACCATAAAAATGAACTAAACATATAACAATAGAGCCTAAAACTAAGGCTCTCAATCCATTAAAACATTTAATCCTAAATTAATTGCTCATTTTTTTATCTGTTTTTATCAAAATGTACCTTTTTAAAGGGAGATTTGTCAAGTATTTAATACTCTTATCAACATGGGAGTGGACAAATATGTTGCTTTATGCAAATGTATATTGTATAATGTATATCTACTATTTTAAATCAATGACAGATATTGTCCAGAAACCCTCACAGGTACTGCATTTAGCATAAAACAATATGCTCCAATCATAACATGGCAAACTGCAGCCCAACAGGCAACAACAGCTGTCAGTGTGTCAGTGTGCTGACTTGACTATGACTTGCCCCAAACTGCATGTGATTATCATAAAGTGGGCATGTCTGTAAAGGGGAGACTCGTGGGTACCCATAGAACCCATTTACAATCACTGATCTGGAGGTCAGAGGTCAAGGGACCCCTTTGAACATGGACATGACAGTTTTTCCTCGGCAGAATTTAGCGTAAATTTGGAGTGTTATTTAGTTTCCTTCCCAACAAGCTAGTATGACATGGTTGTACCGATGGATTCATCAGGTCTTCTAGTTTCACATGATACCAGTATCTTCACTCTAACTTTAAAACTCAGCCGCTACGACATAAAAAACCACAAGTTGTGTTAAAGAAATTAGTGGCGTTAAAACAAATTTGTGTTAACGCATTATTATTGCGTTAACTTTGACAGCCATACTTCAAAACCATTTCTGCCTTTTGCACGCAAAAAGTAGACAATAAAGTATTTTCTATCTCTTCTATTGTGTATTGTTTTTTTGTTTCTCAAAAAGCATTGAGGTTGAATTCCCAGCACTGCAGCAGTGTCCTGCTCAAGAGCACTAAAGTGAGACGAAGACTTTAAGAGTTTCTTTATCCGTCTCAGGATGTAATCCGTATTTAACCAGTTCTTGAGCTGCAACGATTAGTTATCAACTATTAAATTAATCACCAACTATTTTGATAATTTATTAATCGTTTGAGTATTTTTTTTAAGGAAGAAAAGAGTTAAATTCTCTGATTGCAGCTTCTTTAATGTGAATATATTCTGGTTTCTTTCCTCGTCTGTGACAGGAAACTGAATATCTTTGGAGTTGTGGATGAAACGAGACATTTTTGGGAAACACTGATCCACATTTTTTCACCATTTTATAGACCAAACAACTAATTGATTAATTGAGAAAGTAATGGTTAGTTGCAGCCCTACTGGGCTCTGTTGTAGAAGCTGTTGGATCTCAGATAGTCAGACATGCTGCTTATTAGCTGCAGGGTTTCCAGAAGTGGTTTTCTTGGCGGTCTGGAGGCAGCGAGGTGGATTAGCAGGATGGAGTCTGCTGGTCAGGAGTTTAGAGCAGAGAAAGAGCTGCTTTGTGGCAGATTAATGGTGGTGGTGTTGGTGGGGGGGGGGATCCACAGCTCCCAGCAGCACAACAGGGATGTTGTCCATGCCAAGTTGCTATGAAACCAGAGGGGGGGGGGGGTACCAGGACTAAAGGGCTCTGAACGGCTCCCAGGAAACAACCTTCAACCGTTCAGCTCGAGTGTTTGAGATGAAGAAACAAACATTTCCTTTAACTCTTTTAGAAACGGCTGAATGATTTGATGGCATCCACCAGTTTTCTCAGGCTTATAATTATCATTGCAGATGATGTGATTCATGTTACAGAGTGCTATCGGCATCAGGGTGTCGCTTTCAGTCCAAAATAGCGGAAGCATAGCTTTGCTCCTGGGCACTGATGTTGCAATGGAGCGAACAATTGACTTCTTATCAATACATGTTCTTTGGTTATACCTATGGAAAGTAATGTACTGTAATTTGTCTATATCCCACCAAATCAGTTTGTATGTAATCTACGTATACATGAACCAGGAAGTATAAAGAGCGGCGGACGCTGTGTAGGGAGGAGGTCGGGGTGGATGGGTGGGTCAACGTTCATATATTTGTCATGTAATTTACATACGTAATGTAATGCCACATCCTGAGTTATTTCACCATCTTTTCCTAAACCCAACAAAGTCATTTTATTATCTAAAACTAAGGAAGTTGTTTCCTGTGAAGACAGAAGTTTATTTTGAAAAGACTATATGCATGTAATGAGTGGAAATTGACCCATGTTGTTGGACATTTGTGGGAAAACAAATGAAAAAGGACGACTATCTTTTTTGTGAGATATCACGCGAGGCGTTGCATGAAGAGAGGTTGCACTACTTCAGGAGCAACGCAAGTCAGGCGGCGGCTGGCGGTACCACGGTTTTACACTCAGCGGCTCACGTTGAACGTCGCAGAACTACGGTGGCCTTCAGGTAACGTAAAACTAGTGTTTGGTTTGTCCGTTCTGGGCTTCTGTAGAAACATGGCGGACTCCGTGAAGAGGACCTTCTCCCTGTGTAGATATAAACGGCTCATTCTAAGCTAACGAAAACACAATTACAGGTGATTATACACTAATGAAAACAGAGTTATGAATATTATATTCCATTTCTGCTAATAGATCCCCGAAATGTTCCACGCTGGTCCTGTAAATCAATGAAACACTTTGTGGTATCAGCGGAGCAGCAGGAAACATCTCCACCAGCTATAGGTGGGGAAACGTTAGCATCAGCAGTTGTGTGGTGGAGGTGAAGCAGTGACGTCTGACTCCTCGGAGCAGACTGGAGGCGGTCTGTCCATCCGTCTGTCTGTCCGTCTGTCTATCCGTCTGTCCGTCTGTGGGCGAGGCTCATTCAGGCATACAGGAGGGTGTGTGTTTGTTGGTTTAATGCCCAACAAGGCAGAGCATTCATGCTGTGTGTGTGTGTGTGTGTGTGTGTGTGTGTGTGTGTGTGTGTGTGTGTGTGTGTGTGTGTGTGTGTGTGTGTGTGTGTGTGTGTGTGTGTGTGTGTGTGTGTGTGTGTGTGTGTGTGTGTGTGTGTGTGTGTGTGTGTGCGCGCGCGTGCGCGTGCGCGTGTGTCATATCTGGCCTGTAGCTGAAGCTCTGAGTGTGTTTCAGTGTGTTGAAGCCTCTGAAACACCTTCATGCAACACTGAAACCAGGTAGATGTTCTCTGCTGCAGATCAACCTCTCCGCCAGTCTGTGTTCTTTAAATGTTCCTTCAGCATCAGTCGTGTGTGACATGTTGATCTTGGTTTTGACTCGTCTAAAACAGTCCATATGTGAACTATAAACCTAAACATGGAGAGTGCCTGGGAATATCTTTATAAATTGTGTCATAGATGTTATATTTTAGTGTATTTTCATCAGATTTATAGTCTCCGTTGTCGCCAAAAGAGTAGTAGAAAATATTCAGTACGATTTGACAAACTGAAAATAGCCAGATGGGAATGTCTGTTTTGGCCAATTCAGCTGATTAAATACCTGGAAAAATGATATAAAAATGAAATAGCAGTCCGGCTTAGTGTTGTAATACAACCAGAGATATTAAAGAAATAGAAATAATAATGATTGTTGTCTCTCCAAAGCAATAAATAATATTAAAAGAATTGACAACCAAACATGCAGATACTACTCTGTTTGTGTTTGTTTGTGGTTTCATGGCCGTCTTCATGTAAAACTCATGTAAATGATGAGCAGACGTCTCTCTAATAATCCAGTAGAGTCGTCTGGTTCCTTTTCTGTCTGACTGGATATTTAGGTTAAGAGTTGTGAGCGTCAGGCCGGGAGGAAACCCGTCTCTCGTGCTCCGTAGATCAGATATCCTCCGCGGCCTGATGACGCATTCCCAGTCCGCCACAGAGACGCCCAACAAACACACCCAGCGTCCGACCAGCAGCCATGAATAATAAAACCACTCCACGGCTAAATGTGGCTTCTCTATTTTGACAAGGAGTTGTCCTGACGGCGTCCTCCGCTGTAATCCCATGCATGATGATGATGAGGATGATGTTTAGATGTAGAAGACAGTCTTTAAATAAAAGGTTCATTATTATTCTGTTAAAAGATGCCGGCCTGCACACTATTTATGTATTTATTGACTCATTTCTCTACCAGTTTATGATCAAATATTCTGTTCAGCATGTCTCAAATGAAAGGAAGAATCAGCCTTCAGGTTAGAACCCAATCAATACTCCATCATTTGTTTACCAACAAAGTACTGAATTACACAGAATAATACAAATCAATAATACTAAAATAATATTAATATATCGGCAGAATTTCTATTTTTTTTTTACAAAAATCCATTTCCCCATAATGAGGCAGAAATGTAAAAAGAAATGTATAAAGAAAGCAATACAGACTAAGTTTGGGGAAATAAATAAGGGGTGAAATGCAAAGGGAAAATGGTGCATAAATAAATAAATGAATAAATAAATACATTTGAAATACATATAAAATAAATACACAAATAAATAAATAGATAAATAAATTAATAAAAATAAATACATTAATAAAAGGGAAAATTAAATAGAAGAGGAAATAAATAAGAGGTGAAATGCAAAGGGAAAATCGTGCAGAAATAAATAAATGCATACATTTGAAATACATATAAAATAAATAAAAAATAAATGCACAAATAAGTAAATAAAAAAATAAAAGGGAAAATTAAACAGAAGAGTAAATAAATAAAGGAATTAATACAAAGTTAAATAAATAAAGAAGCAAATTAAAACAGAATTATCAATTTATTTCACATTTTATCAATTAATTAATGGCTATGTTTATTTTAATATGATTTATTGACATATTTATTTATTAATCAAGTCATTTATTTATTTATTTACTTATTTTATACTTTGTAAACACAGCTAGGAATATTTTATTCCATTTCTCTGAAATGTGACACACTGTTCCTTTAAAGGTTATAGGTTAAAGATGGCAGTAACAGTAAATATAACACGTTAAGTTTCTGGACTGGTGCACGTTTTGAAGATGGCAGAAGGAGGGAGGAAATGAAAGACAAGCTTGATAATGAGGAGGAGGAGGAAGAGGAGAAGGAAGAGGAGGAAGAGGAGGAAGAGGAGGAAGAGGAGGAGGAAGAGGAGGTTACGTTACTGTGCCCTCAGCTAAGAATACCTCCGTCCTCCAGTGATCTGCAGGTACAGAGGAAAACAAGGACATGATGGAGAGAGACGGAGGAAGAAGAGAGGAGTGATGAGGAGGACAGGATGGATAATGGATGAGAGCAGTTGAGATGAGCATCAGTCCAGACTCTCCTCCTACCCATAATCCCTTGCTGTTTGTGGTTGTTTGAGGTGGTCGGTTCAGGTTACGGTCACGTTGCTAAAGAGCAGCAGATTCTTCTCATGTGGACAAACACACTGAAGAGTTCAGATAAACGTTATCGACGTCTCATCAGTTACGTCACATCATCGGACTTTAAACTCTCCACAGCTGCACGCCGTTCACTTTATATCTCATAATCTCTAACTGATAATATCTGAGTTACAGTGAGGCGGTAAACTATGGAGGACAGAACCTGACAAAATACAGAAATAAATAAATAAATGATGCCGTAAATTAATAAATATGTCAAAAATAATATTAAAAATAAATGTAGCCATTAATTAATTGATAAAATGTGACATGATCTGTTTTAATTTGCTTCTTTATTTATTAATCTTTGTGTAAATTTCATATTTTCCCTTTTATTTATTTATGTATTTACTTGTATTATTTTTTAATTAATTAAGTTATTTTTGAATTTATTTTGTATTTATTTTATATGTATTTTAATTGAGTGTATTTTATTTTATTTTATTTATTTATGCACGATATTCCCTTATTTATTTCCCCAAACTTATTTTTTCTATATTCTTTTCTTTATACATTTCTTTTTTACATTTCTTTATGCATTTCTGCCTCATTATGCAAATTAAAGGGGCTTCCACATATTAAGTACATTTAATAAAAATAAATACCTAAATTAATAAATGACGTGATAAATGAATAAATGTCATTAAATGTGGCAAAAATAATATTAAAAATAAATGAAGCCATTAATTAATTGATAAAATGTGACATAAATTGATATTTCTGTTTTAATTTGCTTCTTTATTTATTTATCTTTTTAATAACTCCCTTATTTATTTACTCTTCTGTTTAATTTTCCTTTTCCATATTGGCTTCACTTCTCAGACCCGAAGGTTGACCGCTGGTTGAAACTGGTTATTTGATGACTTCACCAAGGACATTTTTAGACTCTTTAGACATTTTATAGACTAAACAATTAATCAATTAATCAAGAACATAATTGACAGATTAATCTACAATGAAAATAATCATTAGTTTAAATCCTATTTTAGAGTTTGGAGCCAAAAACACAGAGATAATAGAAACAGTAATAAATCTGTTAAATCACAACTTCCCCAGGAAACGGGTCAAACTGGATGTTTTTTCCAGTGTGATTCAGACTGAGAGCAGCAGCAGCCGATCAGGTTACTATTGATTCATTTATCATTGAGCGATAAAGGAAGATGATCCTGCTGCTGGAGCTGCACAACTCTGTCCCGTGAGCCAGTTTTTATTCTCAGCTGTTTAGAGCTGTTTTGAACATACAGGTGAGGAAATAGGAAGGTGTGTTTGTGACCTCAGTCTCCATCCTCAGTGTGATGAAAGATGATATTAATGGTGTCCGGTTTAAACACTCACAGCGGGGTCAGTCTGGACCATCTGCTGGTCCATCTGTGAGCCTTCAGTCAGTCTGAGAGTGTGAATGAAGTGAGACTCACCTGAGAGCTGGAGCTGTTTCTATATGGACAGAGAGCAGCGTCTGTTACTGAAGAATAAACCGGACTTTAGCATCTTTAATATGCACCTAATAACAAATCAAAGTTAACGCAACACTTTTACACTAATATCTGTTTTGTAGTGGCTCAGTTTTGAAACTATAAAACCTGATGAATCCAACCATGTCATCCTAGCTTGTCGTGAAGGAGGTTAAATAATGCTCCAAACGTACGCTGGCTTAGGATAGAATGAAGTCATCCTTGTATGTTAAATGCATATAGGGAAAGTCAATATTGTTTTCATACTATAAGTTATTTAAATGAAACTATAAAAAGACAGATGTAGAGAGTGAACGAGGACCCGGATGGATGCAGTTGACCTTCTCTGGTTTCTAGCTGGCAGCCCTCGATTCCTCTCAGCTCAGTGAGCGGAGAAATGGAGCGTGAGGACATCGATGGTGTGACTCAGTGGATGTACAGTAGAGGAGAGGAGGAAGAGGAGGAGCAGGAGGAGGAAGATGTAGGGATGCTAACAGGCTAATGAAGAAGAGGAGGAGGAAGATGTAGGGATGCTAACAGGCTAATGAAGAAGAGGAGGAGGAGGAGGAAAACCAAGGAGATGCTAGGGTTAAGTTAGAAGAGAGGCGGTCTGGTTGGATTCTATCTGAACTGGGCTGTCGGTCGTGTCATGTCTGTAAAGGGGAGACTCTTGGAAACCCATAGAACCCATTTACATTCACCTATCTGGAGGTCAGAGGTCAACGGACCCCTTTGAAAATGGCCATGCCATCAAAACGATGGTGGGCCGTATGCAAGTGATGTTATCATCGTATTCCTGGACTCCGTTTCACTGAGCAGCTGCTGAGTGGAGGTGAAGCTCTGCAGCAGTTTCCTGGCTGCTCCGCCGTGAACTCCATTAAGTGAAAGTGACGTGTAAGCAGTCCGTCTGACTGAGCTCATCATGGATCCTTCACTGATACGGTTCAGTCGATAACACGGCTGTCAAGGTCAGGACACGGAGGCAACACCGGAGCTGCTCCGGAGCTCGCTGGGACTCTTTATAGTTCATTTAAATCACTGTTCAAGTCCAACCTTAACCCTCAACATACTCTAACTATCCATCCAGTATCATCTTCATCTCCATCTTACTGCTACTTTATGCTTCACCTTTAGCATTAGCTCATGCATGAAGCCGGGGAACCACCAACCCAACATCAGAGAACTAGCAGCGACGAAGGCCGCCTGATGAGTCGCCTCACGTCACCTTTGTTTTGGCACTTGTACAGTACGTTCTGCGCCTGAGAGGAAATACCTCTCCACACCAGCAGGCGGCGCTAGGCTGCATATAGCTGTATATAGAAAGACTGACATTGTTATGATACGTATATGAAACAAAGTGGCCTTTGCCGACCATTTTCACACCTCTCTCTCTCTCTCTCTCACCGACAAGCTCTGCCGGTGCCGAAAAACCTCCGACACGGGCAGACTTGAGCCGACGGTGAGGGACATGTTGCTAGCGGTCATGCGTTGTTGTTATTGGCCATGCATTGTTGCTATTGGCCATGTGTTGTTGTTATTGGCCATGCATTGTTGCTATTGGCCATGCGTTGTTGCTATTGGCCATGTGTTGTTGTTATTGGCCATGCATTGTTGCTATTGGCCATGTGTTGTTGCTATTGGCCATGCGTTGTTGCTATTGGCCATGCGTTGTTGCTATTGGCCATGCGTTGTTGCCAGCGGCCATGCGTTGTTGCTATTGGCCATGCGTTGTTGCTATTGGCCATGCGTTGTTGCCAGCGGCCATGCGTTGTTGCTAGTGAATTGTAATATAGCGCCACCATCAGGTCAACATTTGAATGTGTACTTTGGTTTCTGACCTGCAGAACTGATGACATTCAATCAGCTGTACTTTTACTGCTAATTAGCAGCACGCTAACTGAAGTATTGTGAAGCTGTAGAATGGGTCTGTGGTTGTTCCCCTGCAGGTTCCTTCAGTCAGTAATCACAGTTAATCATTTTCTTATCCATTAAACTAATGAACAGACTTTACACCTGGGCTGTCAGTCATTAATTCAGATGGAGCGTCTGGCTGGCAGCCAGAGACGGAGAGCTTCAGTGCTCCCCGCGGTCCGACTCAGCTGCCTCGTCAACGTGGACATTAAACTAAAACGCACCCGTAAAGCTGGAACGTCAGCAGCCGGCAGCAGTGAGATCAGACTAAAGATCCCTGCAGAGGAATCAGGAGACGATCCAGAAATACATGTGGATCAGTAGACGCTTTATCTACCAGAGTACGGGGGTTTATCAAATATTCAAAGTATTTTAGTCCTTTCTTCTGATGTTGTTGTGAAACTAAACGAGTGAACAGTAGCTTGTTTGTATTTAGTGAAGAGGTAAAGTAATGTATTGAGCTTAGAACACTTTGACCCCAGTGACCTCGTTCCTCCAGCTCACAAGTTCAACAGGACCAACGTGAATTAAAGCGACCTTTGACCTCCAACAGTTGTGTGTTCAGAGACTTATCTAACAGGCCTCTGGCTCTCTGAGTCACTAGTTAATGTTCTGTAGTTTATCAGGGCTGGGACGATTCACCGATCTCCTGATTCAATAATCACCGTACTCGGGTTCCGATTCCATATGTACTGAGATTTTTAAGTATTGTGATTCGATATTACAATTTATTGTGATTTTTTGACCATTGAAATCAAAAGCGGGATGAACGATTATTTATGATTTTAAATTTTAAATTTCTTATTTTTTATTTTGTATTTTGTATTTTCTCCGCCCCCGCCAAATCGCATGTATGTGAATTACTAAGTTTTGTTTAAGTCATTATTTTATATAAAAAACATACTAATCGATTCGCTCAGCAACTTTTAGATTACTTTCTTTCCCAGGAGACCAAATAATAATAATCATAATAATAATAATCATAATCTAGCCCTGCAGTCTGAGCACATGGGGCTGATGTTGAAAGCCTCCTCAGTCATTTGTCCGCCCAAGGCCACCGTACGCTGTACGGCTAAACTAAGCCGAGTATCACAAGCTCTCCTGGACTCCTAAATTTAAACCTGCCGACGTGTTTCTAGAGAAACTTGTGATTTCAGTGTGAGAGAAACATCATCACTGTTTGTTGTTAAATGATCATCTGCACGTCCTGAAGGGCTTCAGAGATTAAACAGAAGCAAAGAGGCTGATCCTGCAGTCAGATACACGTGTTAACAGGTTTTACATGTGCTTTACTGATAGAAGGAATACTGGTCACAGTTACATAACCTCCTGACACCCAGCAGCACGATTCCTCACCTGTTTAACGTCGTCTCATCACATACCGACTACGTTTACATGCACACTAATACTCCACCATCATTGTGAATTTACCATGTAAACAGCATATCCTGTTTGATATTCTCAATTAGTTCATTCACATGAAGACGTGTGTGATCTGCTGATATTATTCAGGTTTTAGGAGTGTGTGTGTGTGTGTGTGTGTGTGTGTGTGTGTGTGTGTGTGTGTGTGTGTGTGTGTGTGTGTGTGCGTGTGCGTGTGTGTGTGCGTGTGTGCAGCTGTACTGCAGCAGAAACTCTGCTGTGATATCAAGGACACACAGGAGGGATGAAGACTGATGAACGAGGTCACGACTGAATGATAATGAGATTCTCTCTCTGCCTCCATCCTTTACTCTCCTCTCTGGTTTGTCCCGCCGTAATATTACGAGAATAAAGTCATAACTTTACGAGAAAAAATAAAATAACAGGTAAAATTACTACTTTATAATATTATGACTTTATTCTCTAAATCTCAGATTATTTTTTTTCGTCAATGTGGCCCTAACACTCCGTCGTACCGTCGTACCGTCGACCTACAACAATGATGAATAAAAATGAGCCACTGGAGAGGAGCTAAAGAGACGCAGGTTGCTGACCCCTGGTATACACAAAATACATCTATGGAAATGAGATTGATGGATTATATTCACCAGAAGTATAAAACATTACATGTCCCTTATAAATTAAAAAGAAAATACCACTAATGTGTGAGGGACATGTCTTTATTCTTTGATTTATTTAGGTTGCTGGATAATAAATATTTCCTGACAATGATCCTGATATATTTGACTTCAGGACGTCTCTGACTACATACATGCTGAAAATCAAACAGTTTTACTGGATTCATTTAGAGATTTTACAAAGTAAAAGTCCCTAGAAGTGGATGATTGTCTAGTGTTAAAATAGGTAACCAAAATCACAATAAATGGTGATATTGGATCGGCACCCAGGCATGGTGACGGTAATGAAACAGGTGACAGTATTGAATCAGGAGAAAGGTGAATCGTCCCGGCCCTGATAATTATAGAGACGTGTTTCACTGAGGCCTCCACCCAAAATCTGTCCTTTTAGTATCAAACTGTCTCACGGTCCTGTAGACCTGAAACTGGCCCGCCTCGTTCTCCTGCCTCGGGGTGTGTACCCTGTCTCACCTGTGTGTGTGTGTGTGTGTGTGTGTGTTACAGTAGATGTCAGACAGGATGTGTTGGGTGTGTCTCGTAGAATATCATGAGTGTGATTACTATCAGTCAGTTGATTGTTTTTTGTGCAGGGCGTGGCGTGTTAATGTGTTACCTCTCTAACCACGTTGACAACACACACACATGCCTGAACTCATCCTGCGGCGTTGGAGCTGCAGATCAGTCAGGCGCCACGTGTTTCAGCTGTTAACAGTTTGAGTCAGAGCTGGATTTTTCCACTGACTCACAGCTGTAAATTATTCTCTATAGGGACTTTGTAGGTGTGTTACAGATCTCTCTGCAGCCATGTTCGTCCTGGAAGTCTGCAGGGGAATATGTTGTTAGCCAAGAACAAAATGTTAATCTTTATTTTTAGAATATTTGCTTTTAAGAAAAAGATTATTATTCACAGATATTTAACACAGAGCATTTTCACTTTCTCCCAAAATTAAACATTTCAAGTAATTTCAAAATCAAATAATAATATTTAAAAAAAATAAATAAATAAATAAAAATAAAAACATTAAATAATGTAAATAACCCAAACCAAAAATAAATAAATAAATAAAATAAAATAAAAATAAATAAAGAATACAACATTTTTTTTTTTTTTTTTTTTAAATCGGAAATTATCTGAGAGGAAACTCAGAATTTCCGACACTAAAGTCGTAAATTTACGAAAAGAAAAAAACCTTCTCTGATATTATAAAGTTGAAAATACACAACGAGGCTGTAAAGGAGGACGAGTGACGTATTTTCACTGTATTTTCAGCATCAAAATATAAATACAGTTACCCTTGGCGTCACGCCCCTTGGTGTTGGCGTCACGCCCCTTGGCGTTGGCCTCACGCCCCTTGGCGTTGGCCTCACGCCGCTTGGCGTTGGTGTCACGCAGCTGTCACCTGTCAGCGGAAGCAAAAGATCATTCTTCACATACCTTGTATACTAATGTGATGACCTAAAGAGATAGTTGTCTTATCGGTCTCTGTTGTCTCCTTTGTCTCCAGCTCCTCGTCCTCAGTGTCTCCATGGTGAAGTGGGCGGGGTCTGATGTCCGCCCCTCATCTCGGCGCCCCCCCCACCATGCCCACCATGGTTTCTAGGCTGCCCAAGTTCGGCTTCAGGCCCAAATCTGCCACGCTCTCCAACGGCGCTCAGACGGGTCCGGCCACCGCCGCCGCGAGCTCCAGCACCCGCCTCACCAACGGGTTCTACCACCACCCCGGCCCGGCAGAGGTCGACGGCTGTTCGACCGCGTCCCCGACGTCCGTGAAGCAGAATGGATTCATCCGAGTGCCCACGTCGTTCTCCATGAAATGGAGGAAGGAGAACGAGGCGGCGTCGGAGGACGGAGGAGGAGGCGACGACGGAGAGAGAAGAGGAAAGGGTATTCATCAGTATTATTCTCAACGGCAGCCGGGGTCACCGGCGGTGTTGCAGCGTGACACCAAGAAGACAACCGCGTCCTCTGCAGGGAAGGGGCGTAGTTCTGGCCTTCCTGTGACATCGTCACCGTCACCACAGTCCAGCCCCAGAACACTTCCTGTCTCTAAAAGTGGCTCCACAGCTCCGCTTGGGCTGAACAACGGCACAAAACACACCCTGAATGCTCTTTCTGGATCCAGACCACGGAGCGGAACCAGCGGTTCTCTGAGACAGCCTCAGAGCTACGCTCGATCCGGCGGTTTGAGGCCCGGCTCCGGTCCCGGCTCTCGATCCGGATCCCCTCTCGAAAAGAAACCGCCGGCCAGCCGCTCCCTCTCCAGCGACAGCCTCGGCTCCACGCCGTCCGTCCAGCTCACTGAGAGCGATCGCTTTCGCTCGCGTAGCCTCACGCAGGTCCGACGGCAGCCGTCCCCGATCCTCACCACTTCCTCCTCCTCCTCCTCGATCTCTCGCCACCCCGCCGCCACCCGCTCCTACTCCATCAACAGAGCTGCCGGGCGAGGCATCTCAGCGAAACCGCCTGGTACCAGCCAGACTCCTGAGGGAGGAGCTGGAGGTGTCAAAGGTCAAAGTTGTGCTGCTCCGGGGAGGTCAGGGCTCCCCTCCGCCTTAAAGAAGCCCCTCCTCTCCAGCCTCGGCCCCGCCTCTAAGCCCAGCGGCATCAGCTATAAGCTGTCACGCCCGTCACTCATCAAGCAGTCCCGCCCCCTCCGAGTGACCGCAGCCAATGAGCCTGGAGGTAAACAGGAAGTGACAGCACGGAGGAACTCCGTAGAGACGCCGTCCACTACAGAGACCAGCCCAGGTAGGACATTCTTACTATCACATGTATCATGATACTGTGCATCTTCACTTTTTCACTATTTCTTCTCATCCTAAAGCTCATAAAACATCAACTCATCTCCTGTATTTCATCTCATCTTTCATTTCTGATGCCTCTTCTCAAATCTGTAATCACATTTAATGTAATTTTAATCTCATATCTCAACAAACCTCATCGTCAAAGTCTCATTTCATCTCAGTTCTCTCGTCTCATCTCATATATTTCATGACATTTTCCATCAACCTCTGACCTCCAATCACTCATCTCTTCTCGTCTTCCTCTTTCCTCAGCACACATCATTAAATCTTCTCATTCATGTTGTATTTTATATCTCAGTTCTCGTCACATTTGTCATTTCATCTCTCTTCATTTTTAATTAACTTCCTAAAAACGGGCCTGGCCGCTGACCGATCTCTCGGAGGTCATTGTTTTGTGGTTTTAAATGATTTCCAATAATAAAAAGTAGAGCTGATTAATCGATTACAATCGTTAATCACGTTCAAAATGTACCTTAAACAGAGATTTGTGGGCATGTCTGTGAAGGGGAGACTCGTGGGTACCCATAGAACCCATTTACATTCACTGATCTGGAGGTCAGAGGTCAAGGGACCCCTTTGAAAATGGACATGACAGTTTTTCCTCACCAACATTTAGTGTCAGTTTGGAGCGTTATTTAACCTCCTTCATGACCAGCTAGTATGACATGGTTGGTACCGATGGATTCATCAGGTTTTCTAGTTTCATATGATACCAGTATCTTCACTCTAACTTTAAAACTGAGCCACTACAACCTAAAAATTAAAAGCAAGTTGCGTTAATTTGTTAAAGAAATTAGTGTCGTTAAAACTAATTTGCGTTAATGCGTTATTATCCCGTTAACTTTGACAGCCCTAATATATACATTTTCATAAAGCAGCATATTTGAGAGTATTAACTACTTGACTAATCTCCCTTTAGGTTCATTTTGAACAGATACAAATGTGCGATAAATCGTGATTAATTATTTTAATCGATTGACAGCCGCTAGTTTTATTCAGTTTACCATCCTATAATATCTGAAGAGAAATTTCTCACCTCATATTTTCGGTCATCTCATTTTATATTTATTTATGTTTCATCTTTAATCTCATCTATTCTTCCTATCCAACATCTCGTCACTATCATACATTTTCCATCTCTGATATTGAATCTCAAATGTTTCATCTCTTTATCTCTCATATCTAATCACATCTTGTTTGTGATATTTTATCATCCATCTCATATTATATCCCGTGTGTCATCTCTCACATCTCATCTGTTTCCTTCCTCTTTTCACGCCATATCTCTAATCTGGTTTCACCGTCGCTATCAGAGAGTTCCCCAGAGGCTCCAGAGAGGGAGGGGCTGTCGGCGGACGCAGCGTCCCAGGGAGAGGTGTCGATCGTGGGGGAGACGCTGGAGGACATGTCCCTGTCCTCCAACTCGTCTCTGGATAGAAATGACACCAGTCAGGAGTATATGGACGACTTTGACAACCTCGGTAGGACACAGATTCTAGTTTTGAAGTCGTGTACGGAGGGTCGGTGTTCAGACTGTGAATGCATTAATAAATGAATTCATGTCCATGATAACTAATAACAGCATCTTGTGTTGTGTTTGTAGGAAACGGAGGGGTGGCCATACTGCTCCTCTCCTCTAAAAACGAAGAAGACGACTCGGGGCTCGACCAATCGTGCGCCAGGTTTGATGAAGACAAGGCGGCCGTCAACGGCGTCCCCCAGGCGGCGGGGCTCTGTTTCCTAGACGACGGTCTGGACTGGGCCGGCGTGAGACTCACTGGTGAGTTTGAAGTGATGATGGATGTGAAGGTGAGGAGAAGTCTGGTGAAGTAGTCGATGTGAACTCGTCGTGTTTCTCTCCAGGTGATGGAGGGGAGCATCAGCTGACCCGACTCCCCCACCGGAGGAGGTCCAGTCAGCCGGACTACCACGAGCAGGTACCATCAGATCACTTCTGTAACTACGGGGGGGGGTACGAGCAGAAGAATTATATCTAATACAATGTCCTCTGTGTCCTGTACAGGGCGGTTCGTCTCTGGACCTGTCCCCCTCGGACAGCTGCGGGTCCGGGGGAACCTACATGTGGGACGAGGAAGGCCTGGAGCCGCTGGGGGGGGGCGCCGCCACCACCGCCTCCATCAACACCACCAACAGCAACACCAGCCATCACATCGGCAGCTTCGACTCCGACCTCAACAGCATCGTAAGTTCTGTCTGTGTGTGTAGTAATGAAGTGAAATATGACAGTAGACAAACACTGGACACTACGGCCAAAGAGTAGAAGCAACGAGACGAAACTCTGGTGCTTTTTGACAACAGTGCTGCCGCTATTTTGGACAGAAAACGCCAAAAATAAGTAAATCAGTTTCCCAGTAGGAACACTTATACAGCCCTCATTTAAATCATTATGGTAAATGGACTTGCATTTATAGATCTCTTTTACTAGTCTTCTGACCACTCAAAGCTCTTTACACTACATGTCAGTATTCACCCATTCATACACCCATTCACACACTGATGGCAGAGGCTCCATCATCCTCTCGTCTCCTCTCCTCTCCTCTCCTCTCCTCCTCTCCTCTCCTCTCCTCTCCTCTCCTCCCCTCCTCTCCTCCTCCTCTCCTCCTCTCCTCTCCTCTCCTCTCCTCCTCTCCTCTCCTCTCCTCCTCTCCTCCTCTCCTCTCCTCTCCTCTCATCTCCTCTCCTCTCCTCTCCTCTTCTCCTCTCCTCTCCTCTCCTCTCCTCCTCTCCTCTCCTCTCCTCCTCTCCTCCTCTCCTCTCCTCTCCTCTCATCTCCTCTCCTCTCCTCTCCTCTCCTCTCCTCTCCTCTCCTCCTCTCCTCTCCTCTCCTCCCCTCCTCTCCTCCTCTCCTCTCCTCTCCGTCCTACTTGAGTCTAGTTTTTTGGCTTCAGAATGGGGTCACCTTGTGTGTCGGGTAGCAGCTGGTTGGGTTCCAGTGAGCGTCCTGAAGAGAACGAGCTCGGCATCGAACAGGCAGAAACAAGTGAAACGCTGCAGTTGGCAACGTGTTGCACATTTTTAAACTAGTCTGAACTGGAGGACTTCAAAACTCCTCCAATACCTGAACCATCTAATTTAACATAAAAGAACAGCTGAAGTGGAAGTCCCAGATGTCTGAATGTTTGTATTTGTTTTGCTTAGTTTTGGTTGATTATAGTTCTGCATACCCAGAGTCCAGTTATTGAATCCTGGTTCTGATCCTGCTCATATTTATTATTCACAGTAGGTTAAAACCACCTTTATTTCGCAGCAGACGCAGGCTGCTGTTAACAGTCTTTGTTTATTGTGTATTCATTTAGTTTAAAAGGTAAAAATACTATTATTGATATTAATAACAACGTAGTAAAATCTCAGTTTGCGTCTAAAAGCCTCACTTCAGTTCCAGGTCTTGAACGCAGCATGATGGTTGTGGCTAGAAACCTATAATTTATCTCATGGCAGGCTATAAATCCTCCAATAAAAGCTCCATCTGTCTCTCTTACTGTCTATTCCCAACAAACAACTCAGAACAGTTCTCAGTCTTCATCATGATATTAACAGAAAAGTGACTCCAATCAGACCTGGATTCAAACAAATGCAGACTGAAGATCTTTTCAGTTCAAATGCAAATAATTAGTGTGAATAAATCACATTCAATCCCCTCTATCTCAATGAGCCTATCAACAACAATTATTTTGCAATAAAGGTTGTTTTTTTCACAGCTGTTTTGATTTCTGCGATTTTTGGATGTCGATAAAAACAAACCAACCAATTAAAGAATGAATCACATGTTCAATACATTTTCTCGGATGTAAATGTCATGATTCACAGCTTTAGAATATTAAAAAATTAAAATATGAAATGTTAGGTTTCATTATCAGGACGGTTGAAGTCTGATTGAAATCCTCTGGCTCCCTCTGGTGTCTGATCTGTGAACTACAGAAGGTCAAACACTTCATACCAACGTCATCACAATGGATTTAAGACAAAATATAAGATTTATATTTTCATAAATAACTTTAATTATTATAATATAAATAGTCCTGATATTGTTGGCTTAGAAGTGTTTAGTCAGTTTCACTACAATTTACACTTTTATTAACAAATAGAATGCAGAATATGAGGGAGGGCGCCCACCGGCATTTTTTATTATTTATTATTTTTAATTAATTAATGATGTTATTTATTTTATTTATTTTATTTATTTTATTTATTTTATTTATTTTATTTATTCATTTTTTAGGGGGTGACTGCCTATATGGCCTATGCCTTACGCCGGCCCTGATGATATAAAACAGAGAAAAGAAGTAAATCTCTGTGTTTGAGAGGCTGAAAGCAGCATTTTCCGACATTTTTTGCATGAAAAATTACTTAATTATGATTAATCGAATATCAGAATAATTGGCAGTTATTTTTCTGTCGATCAATTAATCGATTAGTCGACGTATCGTTGCAGCTCAAGTCTCAAAATACTATTTTTTATTTATAACAGTAATAAATATGTCTGACTGAAGGAACATGCTGTCCATCCATCAGATCTTGTGATTTATAGTTACCTTCTCTATTTCAGTTTTTATGTCCACATGCTTCTTGTACCTTTGACTGTTTACCAGAGAAGCAGATGTTTTCTAACACAGCTGTTCATCTTTGGTGTCCGTCACCAGCTGTGGAGGAGCTGCTTTAATTAACTATACATGGAGAAGTGATAGCAGAGAGGACGGGTCAGGATGAGTTAGTCCTTCACTTCTCTGTCCACTGTGAGCATCATTCCTGTTAGAGTTAATATACCGCCTGAATCATGTTAATGAGCTCTCTGTGGGTCTTAAAGAGTGATTGACCCTAATGAGCTCAGGGCCTTAACGATCTGAGGACGTTAACGAGTTCTCAGCTCATAACTCGAGTCTTCCTCTTCTTATAGATATACATATCTGAGATCTCCACCCACCACCTCTGCTACGTACTGTAGGATCAAGACACACTTTAGAGTTCTTTAGCCTCTTTTTGTGCTTGTTTTGTTACTTTTTGTGGTGTTTTTTTGTCTTTTTGTAGTCAATTTCTGTCTCTTTGTGGTTGTTTTGTGTCTCTTTGTGGTTGTTTTGTGTCTCTTTGTAGTTGTTTTGTGTCTTTTCTAGTCAATTTCTGTCATGTTGTGGTTGTTTTGCCCCTTTTTCATAGTTGATTTGAGTCTCTTTATGTCCCTTAGCAGCTGTTTTGCATGTTTTGATAGTGTTTTTGAGTGTCTTTGTGGTTGGTACGTGTCTCTTTGAGTGATGATTTGTTTGTGAAGTAGGTCAGTAGGCCCGTTCAGTAATCCATCCATGGATATACCTGACTGTGTTTATTATATTTAATTAGTTGGCCCTCTTATTGACACACATTCATATTAATAGTCTTGAATTAACCGCCGTGTGTGCGTGTTCGTGTGCGTGTGCGTGTGTGTTTAGAGCTAGTAGTGTGAAGGCGTTCCACAGCTATCTGTTGGTCCTGGAGTCAAACAGGCTGAACTCAGCAGAAGGCCGATGGGGTCTGGTTTGTCTGTTTGTTTGTTTTGAGGACGACACAGAAAAAGCTGCTTTGTGTTTGTCGCTGCAGCGCCGCCAAGTCAAGTGAGAAAGCTGAGGAACGTGTGTGTGCGTGTGCGTGTGCGTGTGCGTGTGCGTGTGCGTGCGTGTGTGTGTGTGTGTGGCCTCCGTACGAGACTGAGACATCGATTAGTTCAGAGAGTAGAGCGAAGACGAGGAGGAGGAAGAGCAGGAGGAGAGGAGAGGAAGAGCTTAGGAGGTCAGAGAAGATGAAGAGGGAGGAGGAGAGGATCAGAGGAGGTGAGACGAGTTCATGAAAAATATTAGTTTCATGACAAAAAATGGGACTAAAACTAAATAAAAAGTAGATTAATGATAACTCCAATAATAAGAACTCATCAATAAGGTAAAAGATGAACAAACCAGTTTAATGTAAAGGGTTATTCAATATGAACAATACAATATTACACATATAATATTCAGTCCTAAATAGCAGCAGCAGCTGGAGAGGAGACAAGGAGAGGAGACAAGGAGAGGAAACAAGGAGAGGAAACAAGGAGAGGACAGGAAACGAGTAGAAGAGACAAGGTGAGAAGACATGGAAAGGAAACAAGGAGAGGAGACAAGGAGAGGAGACAAGGGGAGGAGACACGGTGAGGAGACGAGGAGAGAAGACATGGAAAGGAAACAAGGAGAGGACACAAAGAAAGGAGACAAGGGGAGGAGACACGGTGAGGAGACGAGGAGAGAAGACATGGAAAGGAAACAAGGAGAGGACACAAAGAAAGGAGATAAGATGAGAGGAGACAAGGAGAGGAAATAAGGAGAGGACAGGAAACAAGGAGAGGAGACGAGGAGAGGAGAGGAGACAAGGAGAGGAGACAAGGTGAGAAGATGAGGAGAGAAGACATGGAAAGGAAACAAGGAGAGGAGACAAGGAGAGGACACAAAGAAAGGAGATAAGATGAGACGAAACAAGGAGAGGAGACAAGAAGAGGAAATAAGGAGAGGAAACAAGGAGAGGACAGGAAACAAGGAAGGAAGACAAGGTGAAATGAGAGAAGACAAGGAGAGGACACAAAGAAAGGAGGTAAGATGAGAGGAAACAAGGAAAGGAGAGGAAACAAGGAGAGGACAGGAAACAAAGAAAGGAGACAAGGAGAGAAAACGAGAGGAGACGAGGACAGAAGACAAGGAACTCGTATTTCCAATTATTCCGACACAAATGCCCCATCTAGCAATGTTAGTAAGAAGACGAGTAAAGGTGGAGAGATTTAAAGAAGAGAGGAGGTATGGAAAAAAGAGAGGAAGGAAAGGAGATGAGAGGAAGACAAGGAAGGGAGGAGCAGAATAGAAGAGGAGAGGAGGAAAGCAAAGGAAACGAGAGAGGTGAGGTGATAGGAAAGGAAAGAAGATAAGAGGAGAGAAGAGACAGAAGAGGATATGAGAAACAGGAGGAAGCGAGATAAGAGAGGAGGAGGAGGAGGAGGAGGAGATTAGGAGGTGATGTGTTGATGTGGATGAGTGCTCTGAGCCACCAGAGAGAGGCTGACTCTCTGCAGGTGTGTGTTGTTCAGGTGTGTGTTGTTCAGGTGTGTGTTGTTCAGGTGTGTGTTGTTCAGGTGTTTGTTGTTCAGGGTGAACGTCTGGTTTCCTCTCAGGTCACTGTGGTGTGACTAAGCTCCTCCAGGCAGGAAGCAACTAAACGAACTGTGTGTGTGTGTGCTTTTGATTTTGATTTTGATTTATGAGTTGAGGGAAAAGCTTTTAAACCGTTTGCAAATTCTAAGAAAACCTTTTCTCCCAGTCAGAGCAGCTCTTAGTGGAGTTATTCTCTATTTTTATTATTGTCAACAAATCTGGTCAGACTTTTAAGATGCTCGTCTTCTGAGTGGAGTTTGGTTGGATCAGTGCCAGGTCTATGCAAGAGTTTACTCAGTTTCACTACAATTTACGCTTTTATTAACGAAAAATAAATGGCCAGGCAGATGAAAAAGTGTGAGAAAGAGAGTTATAAGGGTTGAAAAGTGTATTTATTTATTTGTGCATTTGTCACCTCAATTGCAGAAAATGAAGAAGGGCGCCCATCAGCATTTATTATAATTTTATTTTTTTTAAATAATTATAATTAATTAATTATTTATTATTATTATTATTATTATTATTAAATTTTTTTTTTAAATAATTATAATTAATTCGTTATCATTTTTATTTGATTTTTTTATTATTTTTTTTTAGACTGCGACCAGCGCCCCCTAGAGGGTGAAGCCCTAGGCGACCGCCTATATGTCCTATACCTTAAGCCAGCCCTGTATTTATGACTGAGCTGTTATATTGGATTGCATTAGATTTTACAGGTGTGCCTAATAAAGTGGCCACTGAGTGTATATTTGGTTTTGAATACACACACATAATAGTAGAATTAATTGTTGCATGGCTAAAAGTACCAGAATGACAAATCGTTAATGTTGTAATAAATGCATAATTAACTTAATTAAACCTCAAATGGAGCATCGACGGTTCTTATAGGCTTCATTAAAAACTAATCAATCAATATGGGATGTGATCTGTCATCATCAGAACCAGCCTGCAGCATACGGCATACTGTACTGGACACATCCTAGTGTGAGAAACAGAAACAGTTAATATCATTAATATCATTAATATTAATCTGATGAAGTGTCCGTAGTTCAACAGTCTGTCCTGTATGTCTTGTTGAATATTATTTGATGTACAGATGATTATAATAAAGAGAACACAGCCCAGTAATTATGCTTTAATGGTAGTTTTTAGTTTTCAGGCTCTTAAAGCTTCAGAATAAAAGTGAATCGAAGCTCCTCTATTGTAAAAACCTCCGACTGCTATTGATCAACGGGCTCAAAAGAGCTTCTCCTCACAATTGTGGGAAGGTCTTTTAGTCTTTTATCAGCATCTGGTTGAAGCTCACTCCGTCCTTCATACTGCAGCTGCTATTTTACAGAAGAAGGGAATAAATTGGTTTTGATTTTTGTTCTTTTGTGTTTGTTCAGGGATTTCTTTTTTCATTTTGTGTGTGCAAGGGCGAGAAGAGCTGAACTGTGTGTCTCTATGGAGGACGGAACCCGCCAAAATAAAATATAAATGAATAGATAAATAAATTACTCAATAAATAAATAAATATGCCATTAAAAGAAGCAAGAATTGTATTAAAAATAAATGTAGTCATTGATTGATAAAATGTGACATACACAGATATTTGTTTTAATATTGCTTTTTTATTTTTATGAATTTTTTAAATTCATTCATTTTTATATTTTTATATTTATTTATTAAATATCAGTATTTATTTATGCATTTATTGACAGCCCCCTTATTGCATACATGAAGAAATGTAAAAATAAATAAATAAGGGGTGAAATGCAAAGGGAAAATTGTGCAGAAATAAATAAATGCAGAAATAAATTACACATAGATACACTCTTCTGTTTAATTTCCACTTTTATTTATTTATTTATTTATTTATGTATTATTATTTTTTATTTATTTTATTTTTCAGATATCTGTATTTATTTATGTGTTTAAGCATTTATTTATTTGTTTATTTATTTATGCATGATTTTTCCCTCAGCATTTCACACTTTATTTATTTCCCTAAACCTATTAATCTCTGTATTCTTTTCTTTATACATTTATTCATGCATTTGTTTTTATATTTCTTCATGCATTTCTGCTTTATTATGCAAATGACAGGACGTTTCTTTCATGTTGTGCCATGCATTCAGTCTTAAATAAAAATAAATGCAAAAATAAATAAATTTAAATAATTCCAAAAAATAAATACATGAATAAATAAAAGATAAATAAAAAAAAGAGTAAATAAATAAGGGAGTTATTACAATGGTAAATAAATAAAAAAGCAAATTAAAACAGAAATATGAATTTGTCACATTTTATCAATTCGTTAATAACTACATTTATTTTTAATATTATTTTTTCTACTTTTAATGGCATATTTATTTATTTATTTATCGAGTCCTATATTTATTTATTTATTTTTGAATTCAAATAGGGAATTATTCAAATATAATATAGGCTATATAACCTACTTTTTCTTTCCCTCTCTGACATAAGTAATGATGTAGTACAAGCTCAGGCTGACGAGTAGAGAAGGAAACAAATCCATCATCTGCTCCTTTTGTAGTTTTATGTCATCAATCAGTGATGTTCAATATTTGTTAATGACGCTGGGCCTGCCTTTCCCAGAATGCCTTTCAACAACCCTCATAGGAAAAGTCTATTACCTGAATCAGAGTGATTGAGTTTGAACCGAGAACAAAAGACGCTGCAGTGCGTTCCGGTTCATTTCATGCTCCTGTGAGCGTACTAATTGGTATTTGTGTTGGCTGATTAAAGTATAAAGCACATTTATGAATATAATACAGCATACAGACCACTTATGTCTCCGTCTCTGTGTCTCTCAGGACGTCTTGAACAACCTGGACTCTGGTGATCTGGATGATGATGACCTCATGCTGGATGAAGACCTCCCGGAAGATGCATCACTGCACAGCGGTGTGTGTGTGTGTGTGTGTGTGTGTGTGTGTGTGTACTGATGTCATTAACTCGTATAAAGTAAAGTTATGGATCCCACCAAAGTGAAATAAGAGCTGTGATGAGACGCCATCCACCAAAAACAGCCTTATGTTTCTATAAATGTCAAATTAGGCAAAGTGACGCATGTTAACCAGCAAATTCAGAACACTTAAGAGTGTGTTCCAATCCACGTACTTCCAGAAGTGCACTTCATTGTAGTGCACTTTGTGCACTCTGTACTCACTTGAGTAGTGCGTAAATTTCAGCGGGGTAGGATCGTCTCAAATGGAATACTCTGCGGCGCACTGACCGGAAATGACGATCGCAACATTTGACCGTGGCTCGCTACCCGCCAAAATATCTTCTGAAAAAAAATGAAAGCAGAGTGGAAATTACGTTTCCAACGTCGTCGCCTACGATGTGTCCTCCTGTTGGCTGAAAATGCAGCGGTATGTTTACGTATTGTTTTATTCTGTTATCTACGTATGTTTGAATAATGGTCGTGGCTCCGCCCCTTCCGCTACGTAGCCAAGATGGCGACAGTTGAGTGTGGAAAGTGTCCAGCGTTCCACACTCAACGATCTGACCGTTTTGAGTACAACATCCGGGTACTTTGAGTGCACTGCATTTTGCCGTACTTCCCAGTGTGAACGCACTTATGCACTCTAAATAGTAAGTGTAAGTACAGAAGTACGCGGATTGGAACACACTGTTAGTATTAATAATAACCTCTGTTTTATGATGCTGCTGGTCTGATCCCTGCAGACGGAGACGGGATAGCCCACATGGCTCAGTGGAGGATGAGACAGCTCTGCTGGGGGACGCAGGACGTCCACAATGACAATGAAAGGTGAGAGAAGCTGCTCTTCCTGTGGTTGTCCTCCGTTATTTAGGATTAGATCCACGTCGGGGCTGACTGGGGTTGGAAGAAGAAACAGTTTCAAGTGAAATATTCAGATTTTCATCTCTTTATTTACCGGAAGACACTGAACAGACCTTCACATCTTCCCATTATACTGCCTAAGTTTCATCTTCTTCTGAAAAGAGGAAAGGTGAAAGGGTTCTCTGAGATCAGCAGGCTTCTTACTGTTCGTAGCGTGCACGTATTGACTGTGCACAGGTCAGAAAGGCTCGTTTAAAGATGTGCGGTACATTTTATGTAAATGTTTTGTGGGATATTCTGGTCACAGGTGAACAAGTGAATAAACAGGAAGAAACCATAACCTCTGCTCCTTGGAAGCGCTTTGAGCTAAATGTGAATATGAAATAGATTTTTATTAATACAGCCCACAGCAGAATATCTTCGCTGCATATTTACAGTCTCAGTGACTTTCTAAAACGAACTCTACAGAACATTACTTGTGGTGCGCGGCCTTATGAACGCTCTCTTTTGGCTCACAGGTCACTTCATGTGAAGGCTGCACGAGTGTTTCAGTAGAATTAAGATGATCGATGCTGATTCCCATTTGTTTCTACACCGACCTGCACGTTTAGCATCCTGACCCAATCTCATGGGATTTTTGTCCAAAATCGCTGCATCGTGTTCACAAACGTTTCCATCGTCCCCCTCAGTGACTTCCAGAGCTTCAAGCTAACTGAGGATCCTGGGAATAAGAGGACGGACACAACCGAGGACAGCGACCTCATTCTGGACCTCTGTCCTCCAAGGTGACTAAAAAACATCTTCAGTATCTCTCTGCACTAAAACCAGAGCTCACAGCTCACTAGATTAGTGCTTATTTAAAGATTATAATCCCTGTTATCCCTGTTTTGGTCTAATATCAACCTCCTCTCTTTATGGAGTTTATTCAGTGGAGTTGTGAATGTGTTTCCTGACGCCATGTGGTCCTTAAATCCTCTCAGATCACAGAAACATGTGAGATGTATGAACTTTCAACATGTTTTTTTACATTTTAGACGTACAGTATTTCATGCTCGTCCCTGAACGCAGCAGAGCGTGGTGCATTATTATGTCTCTCTGTCCTCCACCTCCTCAGGTCCTCCTGCCGGTCTCCTGGTACTCCTGGTTTGGGTGTTGATGCGGAGGAGCTGGCTGAAGACTGTTCTGCAGTCCGATCCCAGCTGGAGTACCTGCAGAGGTTACTGCTTCAGGTGAGGACGAGTACAGGACGTATCAATGTGTCACTAATTCACATTTTATTATTAAAACAACATTCAAAGACGTGTTTTTCTTTAAATGTTCATGTTTGCACGTCGTCACTGCTCAGGTTTAACATTTATTGAGCTTCAGTTGTATGTTTTTCAGCAGCAACATCACAGCTCAATGAATGGCACTCTGTTTTCATCCGCTGTATGAGTGGATGAGTGGATCACGAGAGCCACTATAACATGATTTGTGTTGTGATAACATGTAAATGCTGTCTGTTGTCCAGGAGGAGGACGTGGACGAGGACACTCTGACCACAGACACTCTGAGTCCAGAGACCAACGACTCCTCCCAGAGCTCCGACACACAGGTCAGCAGGTTTCAACCTTTATTCAAACACCCCTTTGAAAATGGACATGACAGTTTCTCCTCGCCAAAGTTTAGTGTAAGTTTGGAGCGTTATTTAACCTCCTTCACTACAAGCTATTTGACATGGTTGGTACCGATGGATTCATCAGGTTCTCTAGTTACATGTGACACCAGACCTGAAAATCACAAGTTGCGTTAAAGAAATTAGTGGCATTAAAACTCATTTGCTTTGACAGCCCTATTCTGCGTAATATGGCGTCAACTCGGCAAGTCGTGTGCCAAAATGTTTGCTGACTTTCCGTGTTTTTGTTCCGACTTGAGGGAGCGTTCGTGTGAATTTTTCCAGTCAGGAGCTAATTTTTCTGATTATTCCGACAGCACATGAATGCAGCATAGGTTGAGAAGCAGGTGAGGCTGGTTGAAAGAAAGTTTGTCTTTCCTTTAATCCAAAGAAGCAAAGAGACGAAACTGGTGTTTTTTTTTGACAACAGCCGCTGTCGACATTTTGGACTGAAAACATTTATTATATTTATAATATTTTATTGTTCAACACGTCATTTCAGTAGAATAGAAATAAGTTTAACATTTAAATTAGTTTTACTTTTGTACGTCTCTTTGTAGGCGGAAGTTTTACTGGCGTCCGGTAGTCGCTTTCAGTCCAAAATGGCGGAAGCGTAGCTCTGCTGCCGGGCGCTGATGTTGCAATAGAACGAACTATTGACTTTCACTTCTTATCAATATATGTTGTTTGTTTATCCAGCCTCACCTGCTTCTTCTGCTGTCCTAAAATCCTACATTTCCCAGAATCCCTTTCCCCAGCCCTGACTGGTGTTGCTGTGTGTTCAGGTGCAGGATCTCCTGCAGGAGGTGCAGCAGCTCAGAGAGGAGCTGAGGAGCCGAGACCGAACCATCGCACAGCTCACTCTGCAGCTGGTCAGTGTCTCTTCATCTAAACACGAACATCATCATCATCCTCGATACCACATCCAGTAGTTAACGAGCATCCGTTGTTTCTGTGTGAGCAGACCGTTCCCACGGCGACCACCAGGTGTTGTTGCCAGGAGACGACGGGGAGGATGGATCGACACACGCAGACGAGTGTGGCGGAGAGAGAGAGCGTGGCCTCGCAGACGCCCTGGAGAGAGCAGACCGTGAGCACACACACACACACACACACACACACACACACACACACACACACACACACACATGAACACACATGAACACACACATTTAAACACACACGTAAACATGGGACATGATGGTTATTAATTATTATATCGTCTTTCACGCAGCCCAAAGAGCTTCAGGATTAAAAACTACATTCAGCAGAAAACTAAGAATATAACATATAATACAAAGGAAAATGAATAAATAGCAAAGATTTAACAGGAGGAGTCTCGGGAGGACAAATCAGCACACGCCTTTAAAAAGCATCTTACTTATCTCCTCCTCTAAAGCATATTAATATATGAATAAAGTTTGTTTGTTTGCTGCTGCGTCAGCCTTCACAGAGCGGCCGGTTTACTGATGTCACCTGAAAGGGTTTCTGGGTAATGTAGTCATGCAGAGTTGCTTGTTCCTGAGGAGGTTTCTGGTGCTGTAAGCTGCTATTGTTTTGTCTTCCTTCCTGTCGTCTAGTGTTGATTTCGTCATGACCAGATATGTTCGTCAATGCCCTTTATTTTCACGACTAAGACGACACGGCACCGACGTCATTAAACCCGAGCGGTGACGATATCAAACATGCGATATTGTTGAGACTGAAATGTAGTCAACAAATACAAACCGTCACCTTTCAATCGTCTCTTTCCTTCTTGTGTCAGACCTCAGTCCAGTCAGACAGCTGTGCTATTTCACACTACTCTCACTCACCACTTAGCTTCATTCCAGATGTTTGTTTCAGCTGGTAAAACATCTGGAATGCTCAGATTGAGATGAAGATGAAAACATGAGAAGAGCCTTCTGTGTGTCCTCCTCTTGACTTAGTCGTCGGCTTGCTTTCCTCTCTTCCTCGTTTCTCTTCTCGTGCGCTGATTGGTTTAAGCTGAACAGCCAATCAGAGTGATTTCTCTCACCGACGAGCGTCGCCGCCGATTCAACACGCTGAGTCAGCCGAAAAACCTCCGACACGAGCTGACGCACCGCAAATACTAGACCGGCAGACGCTCACTGCCGGCCGGCCGTTGGCTCGGTGTGTCAGGACCTTTAGACTAAATCTAAAATGAACTGTGCTCTCATCTTCCTCTCGGTCTTCCTCTCTGTTTCCTCTTGACGTTATGAATGAGCCTCCTCGTCTCCTCCTTGTCTCCTTCCCTCTGTCTCTCCTCAGGCCTTTCCTCCCGTTCCTTTCCTCTCTCCTCCCTGGCAGTATCAGCGCTCCAGGCCTTACAGGGTGAGGCCGAAGCCCAGCATCCCCTCACACCTCGCTAGGAAAAGTGAGTCCTATAAACCCCCCCACCACCACCACCACCACCAACACCACCAACACCACCTCCACCGGCCAACCCCACCTCAAAGAGATCCCCAAAAACCACCATGACCCCCCACCTCCATCACCCAGTCCACACTCTTCCTCTTCCTCCTCCTCCTCATCGTGATCATCAAGGTCCAGTAATTAGAGCATCTAAACAGCTGAATCATCCCCGTGTCCCGGTAGATCTTACAGCGTACATTACTCATTATTTTGATAATTATTTACATTAGTTAAAATATTTTGTTAATTTCTCTTCAGGTATTTCTGAAGTTTAATGAAACAAATCAATAATGTAAAACAAATTCAGGGTGAAACTCTGATTATATCAGTATGTAGTTTCACCAGATATTGTTTTATTAATATTACTTGATTACAGTAAAAGAAAAGTGCGTGTTTGACCGATCAGAGCTCGATGGATAAGTTATTGGGGAGCGAATGATTCTGTCTGTAATCAAAGATTTTAATCAAAGCGGTTTCTGCACTGAATATTATTTTAATGATATTAATTGAATAAGTTTCCATTTATTTATTTTAGAAAACAGAAAGGACCCAAACTGTTTAAAAAACAGCTTCCAGAAGTGAACGGGTCAAAGGTCAGAGATGTTTTTAATGGAGATGTTGAGGCTGTTCCATCAGGATGAATTTGATGTTGAGCCGAGACACGACTGCACTGAGTCCAGTTTCTGTGTGACATCGAAGGTTGTTTTAACGTATTCATGTGGATGAACATCAGTGGAGGAGAAGCTGAGTTCAGACATGAACTTCATCTGCTCGTCACCTCAGTTCCTCATTATTATACGTGTTCATTAAAGACCCCCCCTCCTCCTCCAGCCAGCGTTACTTCCTGTTTCTTCCTGTAGTTAAAGCTTCCCTCCAGTGTATTTTGGCATTACTTGGATATTTCATATTTATTTGAGTTTGAATTATCTCAACACACTGACTCTCTGTTCTTCACCGTCTCCTCCTGGGGAGGCGGCCGTCTGGCTGCTGCTGCACCGAGGAGCCGCATGTTGCCGACAGACAGCGCACCGGAGGACAGATAGACCTGTTGCCGAGGTTACCGTCGTTTGAAATGCAGTTTTGGGGACATTTTGGAGGTTCACCGTCCACCGACACCGGCCGCTCTCTCTCCTCAACTCCAGCACCGACACCGACACCGACACCGACACCGACACCGACACCGGGCTGCACTGTGATCCGTTTATTTCTCTAACGGGACTTTTCTCTGGTTTTCTCTTGAGCTGAGAGTTGTGCATTCGGACTTGTTAGAGGCCTGCAAACCTCCGGCAAAGGCTGCTTTTCGTAAATTTATCTCCAGCAGGAGGAGACGGTAAAGAAGAGACTGAGAGAGAGAGAGAGACAGTCAGTGTGGTATTTCCTGTAATCCACTTCGTTCTCGGCACAAACCAATTGTAAAAATAAACACTCTCAGTTAGATGATGCAACAAGTTGGGCTAACTACACCTAATTAACTAACTAACTACACAAAACTAACTAACTAACTAGAAAGCATGAGTGCACCTGCAGCGTGGAGGATGACCTTTGACTTTCAGCTTCTACTAGAGTCAGACGTCATATTCACATTTTACTTTGAGCACGAATTTAAGTTATTTGTCAAAATAAAAATTGACAAATAAATCAGGATATGACTCAAATAAATATGAAATATCATAGAAATGGTGAAATACGCTGGAGGGGGGGTTTAATCTGGTCTGGAATCAGCCTCTCCTCTTCCCGGTCCTCGTGCATACATCCTCCCTCCATCCATCCAGCCTTCATCCGTACCTCAGCACGTCCCACGCCGTCTGTCCCACGCTGAGGACAGACGGCTCGTGGTCTTCGGTACGTCTGAGGAATCATGTCTCGGCTTGAAACAGTTGAGAAATCTTGTTTTTCTTCTGCTGTTATTGTCTCCTCTAACTGTCCTCTGTGTGTTTCTGCCTCCTCTTCCTCTTCCTCTTCCTCTTCCTCCTCCTCCTCCTCCTCCTCCTCCTCCTCTTCCTCTCTGCCTTCGCCCAGGAGTGGAAAACTTAGTGCTTTACTTCAGAGACACAGCGTGGTACGGTAGACACTTTTATTATCTTCCTCCTCTCACTCCTCTCCCTGTCCCCTCCCTCTCTGTCCCATCCAACCCATGAGACTAAAGTCTTCTTTGTGATAAGATAAGTTCAGATTGTGTTCATCTTTCCATCATTCTGTCCAACTCTAAAGTGTCTCAGTGTGGTTGTACGAGCTACTTCTCCATATTTACTGTATTACTACAGTAGATGGAGTTTGGAGCAAAGCGATGTACTGCTGTGGACGGATTTTAGACACCTAAAAACACCAGTTTAAGTGGTATATAGCTACTGAATATTTAGTATATTTTCACCTCTTGACCTCGCTGTCAGACAGCCCTCTCTGACGAGGAACTGAAGCTAAAGTACGCTCTCTTCAAAGCCACCAGACTCCATTGACAAAAACAGTAATGTTACCTCTCAGAACAGAGGAGATGCTGGTCTACCGCTGCATCGGTCGGTTATAACACGTATCCGCAGTCTCCGTCCTGTCCACGCTTCCCATTAATGGTTTATATAAGCAGCCATGCAATGCATTCTGGTAGCGTAGCGGCACGATTCGTGAGACGGGGGCGTCACGACGGCTGCTCCTCATTTGCATAAAGTTGAGGTCTAGGCTATTTTTGCAAATCAGGGACGTCTGGCGCGACTCGCGAAGATAACCGTTGACTTTACAAAATAAAGACAGATTAAAATGTTTTCAGAATTACATTTCAGTGAACGCAAGAGCAACAGCTGCACTCCGAGATAAATACAGTTCAACTTTTGGAACGCTGCAGCGCACCGCGTGTTGCGTGATGAGGAACAACCAATCACAGCCTACAGATATGATATGAAGAGTTGATATACAAAGTAAAGTAAAGTACTAACTAACTTATCCCCCCCCTCCTCTGTAGACTGCTTTACCCATGATTCATTGCTCCCCGGAGGACAGGTCGCACCTTCTCCTTCACACTGAAATGAGCCCAGTTAAAGCCGAGTCCAGAGGCTCGTAAGGAAGCGGCGCCGAGCTAAAATTATCTTTCTAAATGGCTCTTAAATTCTGCATTAGATGAGGTGCACTTCACTCGGGCGCTTGTTCAGTCACTTGAAGCAGTCGGACCGCTGGAGATGAGATCAGTCAGGAGGGCGCCCTTCATTTCCCTCGCCGTGATGGAGGGAAAGCACGCCGCGTCTCTGAGGAAATCATGTCATGTCCGGGCAGCACTGTAGGATTCTGGGAGTTCTGTTAGTCAGTTAACTTACGGACCTCGTTGATGTCTTTTGGATCTCTGGGCTCCAGATCAGGTCCACAAAACACCTCAGAGGTAAAACCAGGACGTAGAAAGAGACGCTTAAAGTGTCTGAAGGTGCACACGAAGCCTTCAGCCTCTGTGTACGTGATTAACGGACGGTTTATACGTCTGCTTTGAAGCTACGCAACGCGCACCTCCACAAAAATTCTAAACTACAACCTGGTGTTTATTCATTTTAATAATGGAGCTAATTGATGATGCGGTGTGAAGTGATATTACTCATCTAACGAGCCTCCGGGGGACCAATGAGAGGACAGAGTGGTAGTTCAGGTGAATCAGCACTTTGTATGCCAGATATAAAGAGTGTGTTACCGCGGGGACGTCCTGTTGGTCGTCGTTGTTGTCGGGGAAGCAGAAAAATCTGGCAGTGGAGTGATTCCCTCCGTCCAACACACACACAGTGAATCCTCCTTGAGAACACCTGCATGTGGTCGAGGACACTCTCCTCTTCTTCTTCTTTCCTTTCTGTCCTTCACCGCCACCGCCACTCCTCTCCTCTCCCTCCTTCTCCTCGTCCTTCCTCTCTCTGCCCTTCTCATCCTCTCCCTCTCGTTAATCCATCCGTCCTGCCATGCATTATTTATGAGGGTTTGGACATACTTGAAGACAGAAACACAGGCTGCAGCACCAGCCGCCTCCACCAGATATCAGTGTGCACCAAGAGAATAGATCTGGTTTATGTTCTACTGAGAACCGACATGTTTACTCTCTCAGACTCAGAACATGAACTCAGAGTCGCCTCCTGCTGGATAGTTCATGTTCAAACCTGATATCTCTTCGTCCTTTGAGCCACAGAACTCCATTAGAAACACACACTCTGTAGTTTATTTCATCCACCGTCCTGCTGACAGTAACACCCACTAGAGCTCCACATGTGGATTCATCCGCCGCTGAAAATAGTCCCCAACAAAGCCTCTATTTCCTCCTGTTGGTTTGATTAAAAACTACAGTGAGCAGCTGCTTTAGGAGATTATTGATGAAACCATATATTTGTGTTTTTAAAGATCATAAAGAGCATGAGGAAAATGTCACAGCGCTACTAGGTATTAAAAACCAATCTAAATAAAAAAGTCTTGAGCTTAGATTTAAAGAGTAGAGTACTAGGTTAGTGATAGTACGTACTTGTTCCATAGTTTTAGAGCAGCGATCACCCCACAGCTTATACCTCGACCTCGGGACTTCTAAAATAAGTTGACCCGATGACCACAAAGCCCCGTTATGCTCGCGGAGAGTTAAAATCTCAGACAAATAAGGTGGAGCGAGGCCGTTAATGTCTTTAACAAATAAACATCAAGAGCTTCAAATGGATTCTAAAGCCAACTGGAAGCATCGGTGGACGAAGTATAAAGTCATAATATTACGAAAAAAAAGTCAGAACTTTACGAGAAAAAATGAAAATAACACGTAAAATTACTACGTTATAATATTATGACTTTATTCTCGTAATATTATGACTTTATTCTCGTAATATTATGACTTTATTCTTGTAATATTATGACTTTATTCTCGTAATATTATGACTTTATTCTCGTAATATTATGACTTTATTCTCGTAATATTATGACTTTATTCTCGTAATATTATGACTTTATTCTCGTAATATTATGACTTTATTCTCGTAATATTATGACTTTATTCTCTAAATCTCAGATTTATTTCGTCGTACCATAGACCTACTACAATGATAAATAAAAATGAGACGATTTTATTTTCTATCAGACATCAGTGAGTAGTTCTATATGTCAAGGCTCCCATAAATATATAATATTTGTCCAACCAACGATCCAAAAATAGAGCGGAATAATGAATACGTCGATCAACAGAGAGTTTATGAGCATACAGGTATATGATGATTGATTTGAGCTGTAGAGATACCAGCTTCCTAAATCTTAGGATTTGTTTGTGTGTTTTCAGGAAGTGAGGACATTTGGGAATGTGAGGACGGCAACAGGTGTCCCCGTCCACTTCCTTTATTTATGTTTCTTTTTGTTTTCCTTGTAAACCTCCTCCAGGAGCAAAGTCTAAAAGTTTCAACAATAATTGACAGAATAATCAATAATAAAGTTATTCCTCTCTCCAACTCCAAATCTAAAACCTGAGTTTGGCTCAGCATCATCTGTAAACATCGTTATTACACATTATTAATATCCAGGTGTTTTATTTATTCCGGGTTGCCCGTCTGCAAGAGGAATAAATGGATGAGCGTTATGAGTGAGGACTGTCGATGAGTGAGTTTCTGCAGGTCGTCTGGTGAGTGAGTGAGTTCCTGCAGGTCGTCTGGTGAATGAGTGAGTTTCTGCAGGTCGTCTGGTGAATGAGTGAGTTTCTGCAGGTCGTCTGGTGAATGAGTGAGTTCCTGCAGGTCGTCTGGTGAATGAGTGAGTTCCTGCAGGTCGTCTGGTGAATGAGTGAGTTCCTGCAGGTCGTCTGGTGAATGAGTGAGTTTCTGCAGGTCGTCTGGTGAATGAGTGAGTTCCTGCAGGTCGTCTGGTGAATGAGTGAGTTTCTGCAGGTCGTCTGGTGCAGCAGCAGCTCAGAGCAGAGAAGTGGGAACGGCAGATTAGTTATTGCTTCACAGAAGTTTGTCCACGATCAATAAGCTGAGATTGTAGCACATGATGGATTTCACCGCTCTGGTTTTTAACTTTCTCCCTCTGATTCTCGTCCTAAATCGGATTATCGGTGTGTAGATGAGAGCCGGCTGCAGGATTAAAGAGTGGGAAGCAACAAGAAGCTTAACGCCGCTGCATCAGTCACACGCCGCCACGTACTGCTGCTCTCCTAGCGCTGCGAGGACCGTCCACATATCTAGACACAGAGGGTGGGGACGCTTAGAGACCGGGAGGACGGTTAGAGACAAGAGGGCGGTTTGAGACGAGAGGACGGTTTGAGAAGTGAGGACGGTTTGAGACGAGAGGACGGTTTGAAATGTGAGGACGCTTTGAGACGAGAGGACGTTTTGAGAAGTGAGGACGTTTAGAGACGAGAGGACGTTTTGAGAAGTGAGGACGTTTAGAGACGAGAGGACGTTTTGAGAAGTGAGGACGTTTTGAGAAGTGAGGACGTTTAGAGACGAGAGGACGTTTTGAGAAGTGAGGACGTTTAGAGACGAGAGGACGTTTTGAGAAGTGAGGACGTTTAGAGACGAGAGGACGTTTTGAGAAGTGAGGACGTTTTGAGAAGTGAGGACGCTTTGAGACGAGAGGACGTTTTGAGAAGTGAGGACATTTAGAGAAGTGAGGACGCTTTAAGAAGTGAAGACGCTTTGAGAAGAAGGGACATTTTTTTAAAGTGAGGACATTTTTTATTAGGACATTTAATTTAAAGGGGCTCAATGTAAGAATCAGTTTGTTAACAGCGACACCATGTGGCCGTTTAGTCAACGACAGCCAGCGTCCTGTTGCTCACGCTCCTGCTCACACTACGGAGACACAAGCGAGCATCGGTCAAAACAGTGAGGCGACACACAGGAGACTGAAGGTGATTGACAGGCATCATGTTGATTAACGTTAGCAACATTAGCAGCTAAAACCACAACATCACCGTATATTTCACATGCTTGGCACCAAACATCATGAATCAACGGCCCGGCCGATGTGGATACGAGTGTTAATTTTTCCTGCCTCAGCCTCCCGACCGCGGCCGGAGGGAACGGGGGAGACGCCGGAGTTTTGGTTGGAGACGATAACGTTTCTCTCTGCGGAGCCCCGTCACTTCACAAGACACGGGAAACCTCTGTTGGTCTGGAGGAGCTGCAGCAGTTATTTCTGCACAAACGTCCACTGAACATTCACTAGATATTCTCAGAGCTAAACTAACTCTTCTGCTCCGCTGCTCGCTCGTTTCGCCGCCACTCACTCTCTCTTGCTTCACCACTCACTTCCCACGTGCAGAAATAAAAAATAACTTCAACTGGAATTTAAAATCGCGTTTTGCTGCTCTCTGGCACAAAAGAGAGGAACTGCAGTTCTTTCATGATGATTATGGCTGTCAGTTGTACCAACAACACAACATTAGACTTCAAAATAAAACATTCTTAAAAAATAAATATGACCGACGTCGGTCACATTCCTGTTTTGCCAGACGGGCTTCACCTGATATAACTTTGGGGTTTTTTTGTGCTTCCGTGGAGTTTGTGTTGGAGTCTGAGTCGTGGTGGAGTCTGAGTCGTGGTGGAGTCTGAGTCGTGGTGGAGTCTGAGTCGTGGTGGAGGCTGAGTCGTGGTGGAGTCTGAGTCGTGGTGGAGGCTGAGTCGTGGTGGAGTCTGAGTCGTGGTGGAGGCTGAGTCGTGGTGGAGGCTGAGTCGTGGTGGAGGCTGGTCGTTTGTTTATATTAGCGGACTCCTTTGTCTTCAGCTGAACTGAAGAGAGCATGACGTCACATCCACTGGGACAATGTCCTTCCAGTCCTTCACATTAAAAGCAGTCTACAGGCTGATAGAGGAAACACAGGAAGTCACAGAGGTCTCATCTTTTAGGTTAGGTTACAACCTGTCCCCTCATTTGCAATAAAAAACTAGTTATACGTGTACAAAGTTACATACAGTACCTTTAGAGTGAAGACATTTGACAAAAGTAGGGACATTATGAATGTATGTATATATATGTATGTATTCTGAGCTATGTGTCACGACGTGTCACTCCTGATCTGATTTAATAAAATCATAATCTGTCTTCGTCCGTCAGCAGCATGACATCTAGAAAATGTGTGACTTCCTGTTTCTGACCTTCTTCTTCTTCTGTGGTTCCAGTCACCGATACTTCACCCCTCCAGCCAGGACGACCAGGAACCACTGACACACCGCGCCCCGCCTCCAGCTAACCCCGCCTCCGCCTCCGCCCGACCCCACATCGTCCCGGACACCAACGGCACCGACCACGCCACCGAGGGAGGAAAGGGAGCGAGGAAAGAGGAGGAAGGAGAGACGAAGGAGAGGAGGAGAAGAACGTACACCAGATCCCTGCTGCCCCCCCAGCCCTCAAAGCTCCACCTCTTCACGCCTCTTCAGACCTCCAGCAGACCCGCCTCCATCTCTGCCGCCGCGCCGCCGCCGCCGAACACGAAGGCGTCCAGGCAGCCGCCGCCTCACGACCCGGCAGAGAGCACTTCTGGGGTGAAGGTCAAAACAGCGTCCTTCACCTCGGGCTCCTCCCGCCTCCCCAAGCCAAAGAGCCACTGAGCCGCCGGCTTCTAGATCCACCTTCCTGACACGCAGAGCGCCGGCTACGCTACGCTACGCTCACTTATTTATTGTTAATATGTAGAGCGCTGTGACTGATGAAGGTTTAAACTCTTTATTTTACTGGTCCCACAAACACACACGCAGGTAGAACTGTAGATTTATGGATCATATTTAGTACCAGTCTTCGTCTTTGAGATCCATAAGAAGGTATTTGACAGGATAACGAACTGTTTCACTCTTTAAAAACATTCATGATGCTGCATCCAGCTCATAATAACTTCAGAAATGTTGTCTTCAAACTTCCGTCTGACTACAAGAAATATGTTTTTGTTGTCTCCGTGAAACCTCTCCGGCTCCGTCGTATTATCTCCAGTTAGCTGCTGCGGGCAAATTAAACCTATATGAAGAATGAGGTTTTTAATAATACATAAATGAGTTTAAATAAACTATTATTTTACCTACAGTTTGTAGAAAAGGACCAGTAAAATAAAGCGTTATAAAATCTGTTTTTAACTGACGCTCTAATGATACGGTGAGTGTGCTATTTATTTATTTCCGTTAGCGAAAAAGACACTGAAAGCTTCTTCTACGACGGCGTCTCGACTGGCTGCTGGTGTTAGGAAGCACTTTTACTGTTCGTGTGCCTCACTTCCTGTCTGACTTCCTGTCTGACTTCCTGTCTGACTTCCTGTCTGACTTCAAGACGACAGTGTGGAAGCTCGTTGCTGCTGCTCCTCCAGCCTTCATCCTTCCCTTCTCCTCCAGCATGAACACCAAGTCTTCCTCGCCCCAAACTCAAAGACACTGGATCCTTCCCTCCATCCCTCCATCCCTCCATCCCTCCATCCCTCCATCTGTTCATTTATCACTCCGCTCTGCAGAACAACACGTCTCCAAGGTCAGAAACTTTACTCCAGCTCTTCACATCGTCTCACTGTCGTGTGTTCACTTTGATTTGTTCGTCTTAACTTGGAGTTTTTATTCTTGTAAATCCAGAAAAGGAGGATTCCTCTGGGACGTCACCTGTTGAATCCACTGTAGACTGAGGATTCTTCATCATTAACAAACACAGATCCTGTTGCAGTTGACTTGTTGAACAGTCTGAAGGTTGAACCTCCTTCCTCCAGTCATCCTGACTGAGGAAATGTGTTCGTCCTTGTTCTTATAAAAGCTTCTCAAAGTCATCAGAAGAAGTCAAGTAAGAACAACGAGGTTGTTTTCTCTTCTTCTCTGAACATGTTGGAGGTTTAAACGGCAGACTGGTTCAGGGTAAAGGTCCCGGTATGCTTCAAACTAAACACAGTGGTTGGGGGGTGTCACGCTTTTTATTCTAAATCGGAAACCGATCGTAATTGGCGTCCGATCTCGACCGTCGAAATCAAAATGAACCAGCACAAAAATCCCTGTTTATCCCCATCAGACTCATCACAAACACTAACTAAAGGAACGTTAAAACAGCAAACTGAAACCACTCAGCCCAGCACTCGGGACGAGGCAGGCATGATGGGAAATGTAGGCTTTCTCTGTCGCTACGATACTCAGGACACTTCCTGCATGTCTGTGGCATTTCACGCTGCATGAATTAGCCTAGCCGCTAGCTGACTTTAGTAACCTGTAAGTGACAGTAAATGACAACAAAACCGTATTTTTGTAGATTACAGCCCACTCCTAACGCCCTGCAGAAGGGTTTCTGTTTTCTTTTGTAATGATGATGTACTGAGGCGGGTCGCACAGATACTGGTACTGAAAATATACAGCTTTTTATATTGTAGACTGTTGTAGTCTAAATTTTGAAACACTCTAAACACTCTAAACATATAAAGGAAGTTCTTTTAAATGAAGAATTTGAAAGCGTATGATGTTGTTGATCTTTATGGATCAAGACTCCGTAGTCTAACAATGGCATGTTAAAATCGAAAATCAAATCGTGACCTTAAAAATCGAAAGTCAAATCAAATGGTGGATTTGGAGAATCGTGACACCCCGAGTAGTGATGGTGGAATGAAACAAAGTACATTTACTCAAGTGCTGTACTTAAAGGGACAGTTTGGTCGTGGCGGCGGTGAGTGTGGGGTTGTCGGTGGCGTTGTAGCTCTGAACGTAGCAGTGTGTGTGCAGTTCGTCAGTGAATAAATGCTACAACTCCTCAAGACCCGAGCCCAGCGGCTGTCTGCATCATCGTTTTCAAAGATCTCCGTTTCAGTCCGTCCGGACTAAAGCGCAACCCCGGAGTTTTAAAACTAAAACGGGGTCGTTTTAAGGGCTTGGAAAACACCGGAGTAGTGTGGACGCCAGGCATAAACATGAGTTTTAAAACAGTGTGACTGTAGCCAGAACGTTTGAAGCATACTGAGACCTTAAAGTAACTGTGAAAACACACAGAAACATTTGAGTTTTATCGTCAGACAGAAGACGAGCAGTGAACAAACACTCTCGTCTCTGAATGCTGGATATCACGCCGTAGACTGGAGACGTTCACAGGATCCTTCCTCACGTTAACATGCGGTCGAGGTCGTACAGCGAGCCGGAGGAAGCACCTGAGGAGACTCTGCAGCGCCGCTCACCTGCTCGCTCTGATGTCAGCGACACTTTATGCAATAAATATATGCAACATCTCACTGTAGGTTTAACCCCCAAAACAGACTCTCTGTCCCGCCCCAGTGCCCTTGAGCAGGAGGTGTTAAAATATATGCAAACCAAGCGTAGAGTAGTTTCACATCTCATGCAGCTGAAGATCAGTTCCTGTAGTTCTACAGACAATCACAGGAATGAATCCTGTTTATGATCATTTATCCATCAGAAATCACATCAATCATCAGAAATCACATCAATCATCAGAAATCACATCAATCACACATGGTGGTTGTTAGAAACAACGTGGAATTAAATATTACTGATGAACTGTGAAACAACAACAACAACAACAACAACAACAACAACGGGTAAAAAACAGCAATTTGAATAATCTATTAACCCTTTATGTCATTTTAGTCTCTTTTGTTTTGAGCATCCTACATCCTCCTTTACTACATCCTCTCTCCTTTCTTGCATCCTCTGTTCCTTTCCTACATCCTCTATTCCTTTCCTGCATCCTCCTTTCCTTTTCCTACATCCTCCTATCCTTACCTACATCCTCCTTTCTTTTCCTACACCTTCCTTTCCTTACCTTCATCCTCCATTCCTTTCCTACATCCTACATTTTTTTCCTGCATCCTCTATTCTTTTCTTACATCCTCCTGTCTTTTCCTACACCCTCCTTTCCTTACCTACATCCTCTACTCCTTTCCTACATCCTCCTTCTCTTTTCCTTCTTCTTACCTATATTCCTCCTTCTTTCCTCTTCCTCCTCCATGTCTTACCTCCTTGTTTCCTTTCCCTCAACTTCCTCTTCTTTCACTCCCTCTTCCTTTCCTTCCTACTCCCTTTCCTCTTCATTTTCCTACCTGCACCTCCTCTTTCATATACTGTACTGTTTACCTCTCCTTATCTACGTCCTCAACCTCACCTCCTTTCCTTCCTTCCTTGCCTTGTTTCTTTCCTACCCCACCTTGTTGTTTTTTACCTCCTTATCTCCACTCTCCTTAGCTCATTCTTTCCTTTCCTTGCAGACACATGTAAAAGCCCTGATGAGCAGAAACATCTGGGTTAAAGCTCCCACCAGATGTGTCCTGTATATATCCGTCTTTAAAGTTTAGTTTATTGTGCGTCAGCAGCTCGTATCGTTGTGTCGATGTGAAACGAGAAGCAGATTAACGGCGTCTTAGCCGAAGCTTACACTGGATTTACCTGCTGAATATTCTCACCCCACAACCGGCTGTACCGGCCGGCCGCTAGCTGATAGCTACTGTAGCTGGAAGCTGAAGGTCACTGCGTTTCAACGAGGCGAGAACGGTCCCGTTAATCCGCCTCCCAGCAGCCCGCCGTCCAATTAAAACCCTCCGCTGACGAAACAGCTGGAAGCATCCAAACAGCAGCCCTGAAGCTACGATATGATATCTTTTTCTGTTTTATTTATACAATTATAATTTTATATACATTTTATTTATTTATTTTTAAATGTTATTTAATTTAGGTTTATGTTTGAGGTCATATAGTAGTAGTTAGTAAAGTACTTCACATACTACTTTCTGTTAACGACTTACAGTTTTAAAGGTTCATTCCACCCAAAAACTGTTTTCTGTCTAACGAGTTAATTACAGTTTTACTGTTTATCTTCCTGCTCTTCTAGCAATGTATTTCAGCTCTTTTCAGCTTTCAACTCTGACAGTTTGATATTTCACTTCCGTATTTTCAGCAATGCTTTGCCATTAATTTCTGCTGTCAGCGTTCCCACGCATTTTCAGCAGGAAATGCATTTTCTAGTTACATACTTTATACACCGGAGAGCTCTAACAAGTTTATTTTGACACAGTAAAATGTAGTAGGGATGTCAACGAGAACAGATCAATTGGTATCAAGTCGATGCCAAAATTCTGAAAACGTGACGGTACTCGTTTTTCTACAGTACCGTAGGAACCGTCACAGCTCGAGACTAACATCGTCCCGTCGACCCGGGGCCGATAGAAGATGTGTTTGGGACGCAGTAAACTGGAGAGCTAGTTAACGTTAGCTGTTACCAGCTTTTAACAGCTAACGTTACGGGAGGTGCCATTGATTACATTATGATGCTTTCAGGCTCTGTTCAGTAAAAATGAGTAATGAGAAAGCGACACTGAGAACAACAAATCTGTGTTGAAATCAACAGGAGGAGAGTTAGTAACGTTAGCTGTTAGCAGCCGTTAGCAGCTCAGTTCTGACTGGCTAAATACCGGAGATACCAACGTTAACGGAGGTGCCATTGAGTTATTGTTATGAGGCGTTCAAAGGCAGCTCAGGAAAAATGACTATTTGGTGAAGGTCAATTATAACGTTATCGTGATGTGTTCAAATGTAATCTTGTAAAATGTAGTTTTCACAGCGATATAAAATAGATAATAATAATAATATCAACGGTTAATAATTGGTTCCTGGTCCATCTATCTATTTAATGTTTATAGATGTTTTACAAACAATTTCTTAAAAGTTTACAGATCATTTGGTAATTACTAACAAATACTTTATATTCAATAAATATAGAATATAAAATGTTATAATGTGCAACAATTAACTGTTAAATAGTTTACTAATCAGAATGTAATCGTCTCTTATCAGCTATGATGCAATATATAATTTATAAACTAATGATTTCATATTAAACAAACTAATGATAAAAAAACATAGCATTACTAATAATTAGTAAATGTTATTAATTATCATTTCATTGTTTGTTAACAGTAAAATAACTGTTATGTTAAATAATGTTTATTATAAAGTCTTAACGGAGCAGCGGATGTGGCTGTAAAATGATAGGATTGATGGATTTCTTGGACCAAAAGCAGAACATGTTCCTGCTCTGTCCTCTGAGTTGTGGATGTTTCTGTCTGGATGACATGAAGTGTGATCACATAAACATTTTCATCCCAGAAAACTGACGAATATTCAGCGCTGGGATCTCCCAAAGCAGCTGTAACCTCCACTAATAACCCCCACATGGTGCCATTTCTCTTGTTTCTCAGTCATATAACAGGCTCTTATAATCCCGGATGAATTTAATTACAATATAAAGAATTTAACTCAAACATATTTAAACTTTATGCGGCGTCACGGTGCTTTAAAATGGAGCCGTTCTTCTTCGTCTTCTTCTTCAGATGTGTGTTTTCAATCTGAGCGTCGTTAATTCATGGAAGTGACACAAAACCCAGCGGGGTGCGTTCACAGCCGAGCGTTGGCTGCTCCGCTTCAGATTCATCACCAACATCACCACACTGAAACAGGAAGGTTTTCATCTGCTGATTCCACTATAAAAAATATAAAACCTTCCTTTTAAAAGATTAATTTAAATTTGAAGTGGAAAGACACAAAAGTAAAAGGAAAATAAATTATAGTGCTCAGCTTCTAACAAGGTTAAAGACTTAAATTCCACAAATAGACGTCTCATTCAGGCAACTAATTCAAGTTAGAATTTGAAGTTCTGCGTCACCTCTTCACGTTGGCCTTCGTCATATTCCTTTCCTGCATCCTCCTTTCCTTTCCTACATCCTCTATTCCTTTCCTACATCCTGCCATCTTTTCCTACATCCTCCTTTCTTTTCCTACATCCTCCTTTCCTTTCCTGCATCCTCCTATCCTTACCTGCATCCTCCATTCCTTTCCTGCATCCTCCATTCCTTTCCTACATCCTGCCATCTTTTCCTACATCCTCCTTTCTTTTCCTACATCCTCCTTTCCTTTCCTACATCCTCCTATCCTTACCTACATCCTCCTTTTCTTTCCTACATCCTCCTATCCTTACCTACAACCCTCCTATCCTTACCTACACCCTCCTATCCTTACCTACATCCTCCTATCCTTACCTACATCCTCCTTTCTTTTCCTACACCCTCCTTTCCTTTCTTCATCCTACATTCCTTTCCTACATACTCCATTTGTTGCTGCATCCTTTGCTCCTTTCCTACATCCTCTTTTCTTTTCCTACATCCTCTATTCCTTTCCTACATCCTCCTTTCCTTTCTTATATCCTCCTGTCTTTTCCTACATCCTCTATTCCTTTCCTACATCCTTCTTTTCTTTTCCTTCTTCTTACCTACATTCCTCCTTCTGTCCTCTTCCTCCTCCATGTCTTACTTCCTTGTTTCCTTTCCCTCAACTTCCTCTTCTTTCACTCCCTCTTCCTTTCCTTCCTACTCCCTCTTTCCCCCTCATTTTCCTACCTGCACCTGTTTCTATGTTTCTATTTTAAATAGTAAAAAAGATTTTAAATGATAGAAATGTTATTGTCGGGATGCTTCAGCAGAAAAACCTCCACAGAAACGAAACCATGAAAACTCGTAGAGATCTGGACCGTGGTCTTTACTCCTCAAGTTGTCTGGATTTAATTCATGATGATTTGACACCAGATTGTTCTTCAAAAGCCGTTTGGTAAGCAGCCCTCGGCGTCAGAAACCGACGATGTCAAACCCACCGTGGCGTTGTTCGACGGTCGGAGCACGTGAGGTAACGTTGACTTATTTTGTCACGTCGGTCGTTTTCAGTATCGTCGGTATCATCAGCCCTGTGAGTCGTTAGTCAGTGAACTTAACATCAACCACGACCGTTTGGGTAATCCCCTCCCGCGCGACAGTCTCCGATGTCGAGAAGCACCGACCAAGCGGCGGTATGTGACGAGTAGAGAACGTGTTGTCTACTCATGTTGCCTGCATTTCAAAATAAGAGCACGCTGTTCAAGATAACCATTTCAGCCAGATGAGAATTAACAGGATCAGTGTTCGCTGGATTAGTCAGTTCTTCAGAGGCTCGTCAGCAATAATCGATGATATCCCTCCAGAATGAATAAAGATATGTCTTATTTTGAAAAGCCACTGATATGAGGCTGTTGTTCAAATCGCCTGTTGCTGTTGTTGTTGTTATTTACTACTTGACCACGCTCACATAAACTGCTTGCTGAGAGACATGAACGTCATCACAGACGTCTGAAACATTTCAGTTTATTGACTCGTTGATTCCTTTGACAGGATGTCGGAGCTCAAAGTTAGTTTTAGAAACTTCACCTGCAGACGTGTTGAAAAGCTCCGCTGTGTCCAGCTGTGTCCAGCTGTGTCCAGCTGTGTGATAAACTCTCATATGTGTGATCTTTAGTGTGATTTAAGTGACCTCGTTCTGTAGTCAGACTAAAACCACACGACTGTTTCACGTTTAGTTTTCAGTTTGAAGGATGATTTTGTCCGTTATTGACACAGCTGTGGTTGTTTTTTCATTTCAAACCAATCAGTCATAAAGCTCACTGAACACTGAAATGACCCTATATTTTCAAACTAAAACCCGTATTCATTATGGCAAAAACAAAATACATTTCCACTGGACACAAGTTTCTCTTTTTAACAGTTTTCACTCACTAAGTCATCCCAAATCACGTTTTCACTTTCCCCAGATATTTCAAATTAAAAGTCTTCCACCAGGGAGAGAAGATCATCTCTTTAAGAAGGCTTTTAATGTGAAACATCTGAGCAGGAAGTGTTGATTTCTCACTGACACTTAACGATAGAAAAGAAAGCGGGAGGCGTGAATTAAGACTTGTGACGGCGTTTCCACCGTGAAGCTGCTTTGTTGTCGATAATATTTCAACCAGCGTATCTACACGTATTTAAATATCATGTCGTATCTCCACAACTCAACCTTGAATAACCACAATAATATACTCATATCTATAACTCTGCTGTGTCCTACGCTCTCTCTCTGTGTTTGTCTGGGGAAAACACTTTTATTTTGAAAAACTTGAAAAGGGCAGGTATTTTATTTTGACAAACAATCCTGCCGTTTCCTGCTGGTTTTGTTGAATTTAATTTGTGTGCAATAACTCTGGAGATAACTCTGTGTTTTACCTCGCTCACTCGCCGCCCGCGCTAACTCTTATTTATGTGATAAACTGTACAAAGTCTGACCTACTGTAATTATTATTATTATTATTATTATTATAACACTGAAGTGTGAGCTTGTAAAGCATTTCAGTCTGAAAATGCACTTTAAATAATCAGAACGAGACGACGTGGAGCTTCGTTCAGCTCGGCTCTTTAAGACAAAAACGAAGTCTATCTCTCACTCCGTTCTATTTGTGTTGTTTTGGTGTTTTTTATTTTATGAAATCTGATTTATTTTTTGTTTCTTTCTTGGCTCAAACTGCTGCGTTGATGTTGCATTCAGGTCACGTGGGGAAAACAAGTTTTAGGAGGTTAAATTAGAAGATTTGTCATCAATTAAAAGAAAGAATTAAAAGTTGACAGCTGTTATTACATGAGGATATTTCATCCCTGTTAACCTTCATCATCACTGATATCTTCATCAATGATTGAGCTCATCGTTTTGATGCTTTAACACAAACAAAACTACAATCATGGCGTCCTGACGGGGTGATGTCACCTCGAAAATGTTCCCACGCGATGTAAACGCAGCGTTACTCGTCTCTTATTGGTTTTTAATAAACACACAGCGGTCTAATATCTATATATTATAATAATAATAACCGTATTAAAGTCTGTGTGACTGACAAAGTTAAGAACGTCACATCCTGTGACATCACATCCTGTGTTTCGGTGTCCGAGTGACCCCGACCCCGAGCCTCGAAGACGCGTGTAGCCCTGTTCTGATTGGCCGATACAGCTCTCTGTTGCTTATTGGTTCATATTTATTGTCCTCTCCTGTCATTGGCTGAGATGTCTCTGATGCTGCTGAGATTCTGAATGCTGAAATAAAAACAATAATAAGAAGAAGAAGTCTGTTTCAGTTTCTGTCTTTTATTTCTGGGTTCATCTTTGGATTTATTTGACGGTCAAAATGTTTCATGTGATTTATTATGATCTAGTGATTTATTATGATGCATTAAAACTCCTGAATCCTCCAAAACTAACCGAACCGTAACGCTCCATCAGGATCCGTCTGTTTTCATTAAATCAGACTCAGTCCTCCTGTCCTCCTGTCCTCTGTCCTCCTGTCCTCCTGTCCTCTGTCCTCCTGTCCTCTGTCCTCAGTCCTCCTGTCCTCAGTCCTCCTGTCCTCTGTCCTCCTGTCCTCAGTCCTCCTGTCCTCCTGTCCTCAGTCCTCCTGTCCTCAGACTCACAGAGAGGAAGAGAGACTTGAAGAGTCATTCTAAAGTTCTTCTGTTGTTTGTGTCCCAACTTCCTCCTCGATGTCTCGCCTCTCATCGAGGTCCGACTTTAATTCAGTCTAGACGCTCGGCGTCCTCTGACAGCCGACTCTTCATCCTGACCTCAATCTGCGTCCTCGCAGACGTCCCCCGTCGTCCTCGTCCTCAGCCGGACTTAATATCTGATCCCGACGGCTCGATTCTGAAAAATTTTCCCATTTGTCCCGACACCCTGAACGCAGCAGGACTGATGGTCATCCGAGGCGTCGCTCCATCTCGATGCCGAAGGCCGAGCGGAGTGACAGCGACGATGATGAGGAGGCGATGATGATGATGAGTGGGTGTCATGGAAACAGACGGCTGAGATCCTCCTGAAAAACACAACAGACGTCTTCACCACCAGAAGGCAAATCTGTCTGCTTTTTACTCTCCTGATCCGTTCATTGTGATTAGACCCAGAACACAACAACAGTTTGTTCCACCTGAAACAGAGCTGGTCTCATGTTCAGCCAGGTGTGTGTGTGTGTGTGTGTGTGTGTGTGTGTGAGTGTGTGTGAGTGTGTGTGTGTGTGTGTGTGTGTGTGTGTGTGTGTGTGTGTGTGTGTGTGTGTGTGTGTGTGATGCTGCCGGGGAATGAGGAACATCTGAATGTGTTTTGGAGCCTGCGAGCTGAATGAAGAAACACACCTCCTCTCTGCTGAGTTCAGCCGGCAGCTACTGAGAGGAAGGCCTGTTTCAGCTTCTGTATATTCTAGAGAGGGAAACGTGTTTAAAGTATAATCTAGAGATGAGGGCACTGTGTAACGCTCTCTTTCACACCATATTTGTCAGTATCCAGCAGAAAACAGTTTATTAATCCAATGGATCCCTGTAATCTGTATCAATAATCACTTCATTATCCAGCCTGACATGGATTCACGTGCACAGTTTGAGTATTGAAGGCCGTCTTCTTCTATTTTGGGGATATTCATTTATTTATTTATATATTTATTTGTTTGTTTGTTTATTTTATATTTTCTGTAGGAACATTTTCACCGTTTTTTTTCAAGTACTTAAAGTCAAAGTACGCATTGTTCAGTAAAATGTACTTAAAGTACTTAAAGTCAAAGTACGCATTGTGCAGTAAAATGTAAGGTTTCCACTGTTCTTTCTTCTCTCCATGAATAACTTCCACCTGCTTATCTCCTGCATGGAACAAGAGAGAGAGAGAGAGAGAGAGAGAGAGGGGTCTTCTGGGAAATGCTGTTCTTGCCGTTGCTCCTGTGAGATAAGGCCACATTGAGGCCTAAAGACAAACATCCTCCCATCAGCTCCTCATTATAACCTCTCGCTGCATATTATAAAACAGCTTATGTAGCTTTTCTAAATCCTGAGCGTCGTCAGCCGTTTCCACACGGACAAATTATTCTATTAAAATTATCTCCGCTCACGTTTACGACGAGCCAAAAGCAGCGCCGTCGTCTCCGATAGCAACAGACAAGTCATCATCATCATCATCATCATCACTATGGTTTCTGTCTATATATTTCTGTCTAGCATTAAATATGTGCAGCGTCGAGGTGAATAAATGTGCTTTTAATGCATCCGGTTTAGCTGTTATTGCATATTATGGGGTCAGTAAAGCAGCAGATTTTGTATCCGGGGAAACAGCTGCAGATACTTTCAGAGTGGATTGATTATTAAGCGATAAATGTGTGTTTAATGAGCTGTGCTCAGCAGTTATTGCAGGTTATTACAAACAAATGGAACAGAATCTTTTCTGAGAGGTTTGTTTCTTCGTACAATCACGTTGTTGTTGATCAATGAAACTGTTTTATTGAAGAGCTTCAGGATGACACGGCTGATCTCAGAGCTGCTGTGAAAGCAATAAAATACCACGATGAGATGAGATAAAATACCACGTTGAGATGAGATAAAATACCACGATGAGATGAGATAAAATACCACGTTGAGATGAGATAAAATACCACAATGAGATGAGATAAAATACCACGTTGAGATGAGATAAAATACCACGATGAGATGAGATAAAATACCACGATGAGATGAGATAAAATACCACAATGAAGCCTGATTCTTAAAAAGAAGAACAAATAACAAATAATTGTATTTACTATTATTATTATTACTATTATTATTAATAATTTATTTATTTCATTATTGATAAGCACTTTGTAGTCCGGTTCTTAAAAGAAAAGAACAAATAATCTTATTAACTATTATTATAATAATAATTATTATTATTTTATTTATTTATTTATTTTATTGTGAATTTTGTAGCCTGATTCTTAAAAAGAAGAACAAATAACAAATAATTTGATTTACTATTATTATTATTATTATTATTATTAATAATAATAATAATAATAATAAATTAATTTTATTATTTATTTTATTATTGATAAGAACTTTGTAGTCCGGTTCTTAAAAAAAAGAACAAATAATCTTATAAACTATTATTATAATAATTATTATTATTATTATTATTTTTACTATTATTATTATGCATTATACATTTTTACATAATATAGACAAATGTTGAGTCCAAATTGAAGTGTATCTAAACCCCAGAGTTTTGGCTGAAGCTCTACCCTAGGACATGAAAGACGTGTCAACATGGGCGAGCTGGAGGCGAGCTGGAGGCGAGCTGGGAGGCGAGCTGGAGGCGAGCTGGGAGGCGAGCTGGAGGCGAGCTGGGAGGCGAGCTGGAGGCGAGCTGGAGGCGAGCTGGGAGGCGAGCCGGAGGCGAGCTGGGAGGCGAGCTGGGAGGCGAGCCGGAGGCGAGCTGGGAGGCGAGCTGGGAGGCGAGCTGGAGGCGAGCTGGGAGGCGAGCTGGAGGCGAGCTGGGAGGCGAGCTGGGAGGCGAGCTTTTCAGTAACCAGTGAATCATTACAATCACTGGACTTGAAATGAAGCCGTCAGCAAATGACTAAAATGTGGTGAATCAGCGCCATTGACTGATCGTCTGGCGATAGCACTGTGCTTTCCTACGCTGTGACTCGCTGAGTGTGTGCATGAAGCATTAAGTTGTTAAAGTTTACTCATTTAGCTGCTGGCTAGTTAGCTAGCTAGCTTGCTAATTCCACCATGCTCTCATGCTACAGTTACAGAACATTTATATACTAACAATGTTGTTGTTGCCAAAAAGAAACACAATTACTGCCTTGATGATCACCGGCACCATGTCGTTTAATTGTAGAAAGTGCCACGTTTCTGTACATCCTGCGAGATGGGAGGGAAGTAGTCGTGGTATAAAGTTCAGGACTTTAGCACCAGAGACTCAGAGTCCCTCGGACACTTACATTTCAGCAACAAAAAGCACTTTGGTTACAGTTAGAGGAAAACTTTACATCAAGCTTCTCACACACACACTTTTTTTAATGCTTAGTTTCTTTATTTAGATTTTTGAAGTGACACAGACTCTATATATCTGTTTCCAGTTAAAGATTATGGGCCCTGCTTTCCATTTTCCACCGGCCCGTTGTGAGATTACATGATTAGTGAGAGAAAGAGAAAGAAATCACAAGAAATCAACTGATGATATTCTGCTGTAGGTTGGTCCTGAGAACTAATGCACCGGACGGATCTTCATGCTGATGGTCTTCAGGGAGTAGTCATAACCCTTCCAAGGCTTCCATTCCACTCCAACAGCAAAGAGAGTGCTGTCAGCCCCCCAACGATATACCCCGTTGGGGTTTGTGTTGTGACACACACCGTACCAGAACGCCCCCAAGTACAGTCTGGCACAGTTCTTACTATGGGAGTCCTGGTCTTTGTCGAAGGTGGAGAACTTCCGCCCGTTATGATGATTCAGGGCGTCTCCTACAGGAACATAATAATGTATGATCAACAGCGTGGCGTTACTAAACCTGAGGGGACGCACCCTATTTCTCCCTGATAAAGCGACACTGAGAACAAGAAATCTGTGTTGAAATCAGCAGGAGGAGAGTTAGTAACGTTAGCTGTTAGCAGCCGTTAGCAGCACAGTCCTGACTGGCTAAATACCGGAGACACGAACGTTAATGGAGGTGCCATTGAGTTATTATTATGAGGCGTTCAAAGGCGACTCAGGAAAAATGACTATTTGGTGAAGGTAAATTACAACGTTATCATGATGTGTTCAAGTGTAATCTGGTAAAATGTAGTTTTTGGTGAGAAACTTGAATAAATCCAGTTGTTTGAAGGAGATGTTTTCACATTAATATAAAATAGATATTAGAGCGATAATTATGAGCTGTTTAACTTCCTAACACTAGTTTGAAGCAGCTGGCCAGGATGTTTTATTCAAAACAAATATTTAAATAATCATAATCATTAGAATTGTGTGTTTTTATGCAAACAACCACTATAGATGACAATAACAAAGGACAGTACAGTACTGTGTACAGTAGGCTACCCTCCGTGCTTTTTGGACCTGCAGTGCATGCTGGGGGATTCTCTGTTTTATTAAGTTTTGTTAACGGAAACATTCCTACCTAATCAGTCAGTCTGATACTAGTACTGATTTTCAGTATAATAAATGCTAAAAAATAAGTGCGCAGTATGTTTTCTATAAATTAATGTAGTGATAAAATAGAGGTTACGTCTGACAGAATTTGTTTGGCCCCCGGCAACAATCTTGGTTTCTCATGTGGCCCCCCAGAAAGAATAATGGCCCTCCCCTGGTCATAATGGTGATACTTGGAGAGTCAAATATTTTCTGAGGTGGTACGTGGTGTAAAAAGTTTGAGAACCACTGATCTAGAGCTACACCAATAAATATAATCAGTCTTGTTCTGGATAACCAATAATATCAGCCTGTTGCAGGTATCAGTATCGACTGAGAAGTACTTAGGGAATCTAACTATCTAGAAAACTATAAAACAGCTTCTGCTACCTCACCTGCTCCTCCATTAGTGAATCCAGACACATGCAGTTTGTATCCGTAGGACTCTGAGTCGATGGTGAACGAGGAGTAACGAGCGAACACTTTCTTCCCAATGAAGTCCTCCATGTCGACCAGCAGCTCGTACCTTTTCCTCTGAGTCAGCTGGAAGAGATTCTCAAGACCTGAAAACAAACACACACATGAACATCCAGAAACAGAGTTTCATGAAGTCCTGACCGTTAGTTTGGTTTCATTCCTCACCCAGCCAGTACTCTCCAGCAGCGCTACCAAAGCCCATCTTGTAGTGGTCCCAGGGCCTGTAGAAGTTCACCGAGCCGTCCATCCTCCTCTGGAACACCTGGGGGGACGAGCATACCAGATATCAGACAGCTCATGTTGGTACGGGATTTTATTGTGAAGGTCCTACAGGAAGTGTTCATGACTTAAGTTCAAATACTCACCGTCCACTTTCCTCCTTCTGAAACCA